>NC_056526.1:48612842-48666440 GCF_019175285.1 Sceloporus undulatus | reverse complement strand
CAAAAAGTCAAATATTAAAAGGCATATGGACATGTTTAATTTTTGGCTATTCTTATTTTGAGAGCAAACAAAAGCATTTTTAAAGCATTCATCAGTAAAATCTGTCTGTCTGTCTGCACATCTATCAATAACTCAGAATATACTGAACCTCCTTAAATTTATGCAGTTGTCATATTCATAACAGCAGTTAATCTTAAATGTCTTCAGCCATCAGTACCCCATTTGTATTGAAAAAGTGCTGTTTTAAGTATCCAGTTGATGATGTTTATTACATAAGATCTGTATTACAGACAGTGAAGACTGATGGATCCTTCTAAGGATTAGGGATGTTGCAATAGGGGTTGTGTTATGTGCGTTTTACAGAATGTCCTCTAGGGCTGCATTTGCACTGTAGAAATAATGCAGTTTGAAACCACTTTAATTGCCATGGCGCTATCCTACAGAATCCTGGAATCTATAATTTTGTGAGGTAGCAGCACTCTTTGGCAGAGAATGCTAAAGTTCTTATAAAACTACAAATCGCAAGGTTCCATAAGATGGAGCTACAGCACTTTATGTTGTATCAAAATACATATTTCTACAGTGTAGATGCACCCTAAATCACTTAGATTTCCTACCATCACTACTGTCTACTGACATACAGATGATAACCTGCAAGCAATTTCTGCAGTACATCTGCATTCACTGAGAACAGAGAAAATGTATAGTGTAGAGCAACAAGGTCTAGATTCATTTCCCACTTTTGACACAAAGTTATAAGTTATTGAAGAAAGATCTTGGTCAAAAGTGGAAAAAAAAACTTGCCCACTATCCATAAACTCTCTGTTTGTCTCAGGGAGAGGAGGATGGAATGGTACCCTGGACAGGAGTATGTGACCCAGCATTATTTTGTGGTATGTCCACTTAATATCATAAGGTAATCAAACAAGGATCTTAATTTTGTAAATCCACTTTATTCTGAAAATTGTGTACAGCACAATGTGAGTTATCGCTCATGTACATTTCTATGCAACTTAAAAGTAAAATCAGTTCTAAGGCAGTAGTCAAATAATAAGAGCTGCTGGATGATCCGTCAATGATCATAAATAGTATAACTTAAACATGTTTCTTAGAATTGGGATACATAATGATAAAGCTTAACAAATGGTTGTGTACATGTTACAGACAACTAAAATTATTATTAATGAACCAGTTTCAGCCTTTGCCCCCCCCAAACTAATTTATGTTATTTGTATTTAATTACTATTGAAATAAAAAGGCCAGTTAGTCACAGCTAGGTTTGAGATGTCAATGGATCTTAACCACTAGCCTTAGGTATCTACTTATTTCAGCAAACTGCCATATCTTAATAGCTGAAGATATTTCTTTACTCTCTGAACACCAGATGTTAGAATAAATAAACTCTCAGATCATTCCTACATCTCATTCCTGAAAGTTATTTCCTTGACTCAAAACACTGTGACTTCCATGTGCATATGATCATATGACATATGCTTGACCTATTGGCAAGCAAGATAGTGTGGAGGTCAGATTTCAGCAGAATTTACTTTCACATAATGTCTATTATGTAAAGAGAATAATACCATGTGTTAGTTACTACTAAAGATCATTCAATTCAGCATGCTCAAGTTACATGCTAAGTCTGAACAGCCAAGAAGGGTTTTAAATTCAGTAGAACTTACTGTCTTATTAAAATGAATGGGAACTGTGGAAGAACACTTTTAATTCAGTCCGATTTGTTTCAGTAGGGAATGGACTGAAGAAATGCCCCATGGCTTCCATTCTGCATCACTGTGATTAAGACAATGTTAACCCCCAAATCCTAAAAAATGCAGAGGAGGAGAGGAGGAGAAATCAGGCCCAATGTGTACCTGGAATCTATTCAGTCAAAGAAGCCCTCAAAATTAATTCTCTAATTTACTTCTCATTCACAATGTAATGGCACTTAAGAGGCACTACCAATTTGTAGTTTGTACAGTATTAAACACCTGAAAATGATCTTTAAAAATAATATGTGAATCATGGGAATACTTTGAACAGCTAACTAATGATAGACATTAGCCTATTTTTTATAACACAAGAGGCTTGAAAATTACACCACATTATCACACAAAATATAAAAATATGTTCAGAAGTATTAATAAATTATTTCACATCTACAATAGCTATTCTCCTATTCATCTGGGTTTCCACTAGGAACCAGTAGGTTAGAGAGCTCAATAATTATGAAAGCATTCAATATAATGTTAAATGATAAAGCCGCATTAAAAAAATGTGGCAGTCAATAGAGAAACCTGTATGGAAAAATCTCTATATAACATCAAAAAGTAGCTTAAAAATTCAGAAAAATGTATTTCCATGTCATATTTAAAGAGTCTTCTCTTCATGAAATCATGGCAGCCAGTTTAATACAGGAAGGGAGGGGGGCACCAAATCATAAGGTAAAGAAGAAGAAATTCCAAAAGCAAAAATAACACTTCTGTTTAGGTTGCTTAAATACAGGGTTCTGCCTTTTATTTGTTGTCTAAAAGCAGCTTCTCATATTTTTGTCCCAACAGGGCCATTGTCAACATGGCAAGCATGACTGAGGCCTGAAGGGATGGATCTTCTAATTTAACAGGCCTGATCAGAAAAAAAAAATGTTCAGGAGTTCACTGAACCTTTCTTGCTTAGCTATTGTATACACACAGAACCTTTATATAAGAGTGACAACAAACAAAAGGTATCAGTTTATTCCTATGGCACTATAAAATTTATTCATCACATACAGACCAATTTTTCTTCCACTTAAATGCTGAAGAAATGTGACTCTTCCACAAAATGTGAATTGTATTTACAGAGAGATGAAACCCAGTTTTCCAGAGGCAAACAATTCTATTAATGTTCTGGCAAAGAGTGCTGAGAAAGAGATAGCACTTTTCAAAAGCTGGGCAACTCCTCAATTTTTCCTTGTATCTTGTTATATATGGAGTCACTGATTTATTTAAAAACAACAACAGAAGTACTCCATCCTACTCCCATTGCTAGCCCTCGTCCTGACTGATTGCTCCGTTTTACACTAATATGGTGGTTATAATATGCGTAACAAAATATCTACACTAATCTTTCAGATTATTAAGGGAGAACACTCATCATGTCCTTTAGCTATTAAGATGCACTGCATATTATGTAAAAGAAGGAGAAAGAATAACTGCTGGGAGAACAGGTAAAAATAATTGATACTTTGTCGGAGGACTTTTATATAGGATAATTTAAATTTCAAGTCCACGGGTAATTCCCACTATGGTCTGATTTGCCTTTTCTTAAATGCATTTCAGTTGCTCTACATCTACATCAGGAATGAGCATACTGTGGCCCTCCAGATATTGCTGAATGTCAGCTTGCACTGGACTTAGTCAGCATAGCTGAGTTGAGTATTGCTTATCCAGAATTCTGAAATCCAAAGTACTCCAAAATCTCAAACTTTTTGAACTACAACATAAGTAGCTTAGTATGTTACCTGTACTATATTTGCAAGGCTGGAGAAACATGTGGCTGGAAAAAGACAAAAATCTGTGAAATGGGAGGAATTCACACCTCCTACCATTTCCCAGATCCTCAGTCTCTCTCCAGTCTCATTATGTCTCATTGTGTATATTGAAATGTAGGTATTCCAAAATCCCCAAAAGGGTGGGGAAGAATAAAAAAAATTAAACACAGAGTGTTTCTGGGCACAAGCATTTCAGATAAGGGATACTCAACCTGTACACGATTTTTTTTTAAAACTCTGGAAACTCTTACCCCATTACAACATGGCCCAAACAAAGATACCACATTATCTACATTATTGTCACCATCTCTCTCCAGAGAATGTGTTTTCAGGAAAAGAAACAATCTTCATCTACGTGGACAGCAGCAAGGTATCTCCTATTGCTGTTTCTGAATCCTGACTATGAGTAGAGCTAATCCCAGTATCAGAGTCTGTATCATTTATGTCTAAATTAGTCACTTTTTGAAGAAGATCTGTTCCTGTAAAACTCTTGGTGACCATTTCATTGTTCTTTGTTTGTTCCTCATTGGGTGGGTATCTGGATTCAGTTTTGTCTTTAACATGAAAAGCATTAAGCTCTTCCACAAGCTGTTCATACTCTCTTTCCTTCTTCTGAAGCATCAAGTCCCTGTATTTAAGCTCCTGCTGGATGTAATTCATTTGAGAATGGATCCTTAATGCATCTTTCATACTTTTCTCCAGTTCATTTTTCACACTTTCGACATTAGGATTCTCCATTTCATTACTGGACACTTCCTCTGTCCACGTGTTTCCATTTTTTTCAAACCCCTTAACCTCTTTTTCAATTTCAGCAGAGAGCTTTTCAATCAAGAGCGTGTGGTGTTTTAGTCCTTCCTCCACTTGTAAAATGCCCTCATTCTTGCATGGGCTTTCCTGCATCTGCTGCTGGGTGCAAGACATGACCATCTGACCTTCTACATCACTAGGAGTGGCCATTAGGTAAGATTCCTGAACATAATTTTCTCCATCACTTTCAAGCCGATCTTGTTGACATTTGGCTTCACACTGCTCAATTTCTGAATCGAGTTCCTTCATCCGGTTGATTTGTTGGTGAATGGTGTGATCTTGAGAGAGAATCAAATGAATCAGGGTTTCTATGTTGTCCCTCTCTTGCAGGACTCCTTCCTGTTTCAGTTTTGCCAGCTTTCGGAAGGTTTTCCTAACAATTCTCTTTTGTTTATCCACAGGCAACATCTTCATGTAATTGGCTGGGCTGAGGTCCCATTGTCTTTCTAGGTTTGGTACTACCTTAGCTTCAGCTGTCCTCCACAATGGGAACTGAGAGAAAGCATCTGCCTTGACCAAGACAAATTGCAAATTAGGCTGCTCCTCTCCCCAGGCTTTCCAAAGTCTCAGCATTTTGGTGAGAGGTGGAAGGACCCGCTCGGAGCCTCTCCATTTTTCGACAATACAGTAGTCCTTGGGCTGCCCAAAGAGAAACCTCTTTTCTGCAAAGGTAGCCTGATGTTCTTCAAGCAAAGCTTCAATTACTTGCAGGCAAGTTGTGCGCTTGGTCAGCCCACTTACAATTTTCTCTTCTTGACAAACCCATACTACAATTTCTTGCTCAGTGGACCCCATCTCTTTCACAGGTGACCTGAAATTAAAGCAGAAAAAATATTACAATGTAGAACTAAATCTCTGTGGCATTGATCATAATACCAATTTCATATACTTGAACTATGTGGGTTGGGGGATGGTGCCTTCAGCATCCTAAGACCATCTTAAAGGCAAAAGTAACTTGTATATAGTATTAGTAGGGTGTATGTTTCTTCAAGTTATGGTAACCCCTTGAATTTCACAGGGTTTTCTTAGGCCAAAAACAAAACAAACAAACAAAACCCTCAGAGGTGTTCTGCCAGTTCCTTCCTCTGAAATACAGTCTACAGCACCTAGTATTCATTGTTGGCTTCCCACCCAAGTACTAGCCAGGACTGACCCTGATCAGCTTCCAAGATCGGATGGATCTGGTACTTCTAAGGTATTTAGGCAGTAATAATATTAGTAGTAATAGCAGTAGTAGTTATAACACAGTGGTCCCTTCCCTTACACAGATCCCCTCCCATGTAAGAGAAATTCCACGTATGCTCAAGCCCCATTAAAACTAATGGGGTTCATGCACACGGTGGCATGCACCATGGACATGCAGCCCATTACTCTTTCCGGTGTGCAGCACCACTTCTTACAGCACAGCTTTCAGTGTATGCTGAAAGCCACGTATATCACGCCCCCATATGACATGGACACACTGTATTTATTTATGTCTCACATTTTTACCACTCAAGGTTGATTACAACATTTTTTTAAAAAAAAATAGCTAAATTTCACTCCATACAAAAGTTAAAAAGTCACTGATGTATCAATACAATTGAAAGAAGTTAAAGACATAACCATTAAAAAGAAAACAAAGGCAAAATGCAACACATTATGCAAGGCCCATTCTCCTTGAGCAATCAATTTTCAAATCCTTCAAAACAAAACAAAACAAAAAGCCTTTACTTGCCTGTCGAAAGATAGCAAGGAAGACATAAGTTTTGCAGAGCCATGGGGGAGGGAGGCATGGTTTGCTGGCCTCCAGTGACATAAGACCAGGATTTAAAAGTAAACAGCATCCCTGAGACGTTGTTAGCAAAGATAAGAGGCAGAGCCAAGCTGTTTGGACATGTTGCCGCCCCTGGCTCCGCCTCTTTTGATCCTGTGTTTGACCCACCTTCCCATAACTGTCGCAGTATGCAATTTCTTGGTTGTTTCGAGGCCGAGTAGGAACTTTTCCCCCTTTCCACTGGTCTTTCGCCTGTCCCATGCTGTTTTTCAGTCGAACTTGGGCAATTGGCTTGGTGTGGTGTCTAAATAGATTGCCATTTGGCAGATAATGGGTGGAGATTTGGAGTATGGTGAGCACCTAGGTCACCAGTTTGGTGGAAGGGAGGTCACGGGAACTGCCTCTTTTGGTCTAGGGACTGTGGAGATGGTGAAAGGGGCTTCCTTTGAGGCTGGCCTAAAGGATAAACCCTCTCTTTAAGTCTTGGGGCTTGGAAGAGGGCATTTCGGGTTGGCTTTCCTGATCCGGGCCAGCCAAGGATTAACCCAATGTGTGGGTATGCTTGAAACCTAGATGTCATTGCCCTAGGGAAGCTGCAGAGGAGGCCTATGGAAAGGACCACCTGCTGCAGTTGTTCCTACACCAGGCTACTCCCCCTTTAGTTGCAGTAATTGAAGCTTTGCTTGATGAACATCAGGCTACCTTTGCAGAAAAGAGGTTTCTCTTTGGGCAGCCCAAGGACTACTGCAGAAATATTAAATAAGGCGCATTCCGGCCGGGCCCTATGGGGCGCCTTGCCCCTCGTGCGTAACGACTACGTCAAAATGGCGGCGCCGCATACAGATGGGCGCTGCCATTTTGACATCGTGGGCGCGCAGCATCTGGATGTCGTGCACTGGAAGTGGCGCCGCGAGGGTGCGCCTCGCACCTTGTGGTGCCTCTTCTGGGGCACAGGAAGAAGCGCTATTTTGGCGCTTCTTTGTTGCTGTACCCGGGAACCGCACGGTTTGGCTGCTGCAGTTCCCGGACGCAGCAACCGGCAGCAGCGCGAGACCGCCCGTTTTGGGTGGTCTGTAACACGCCAGTGTAACTTAATAAAGTGGCCCTTTTGAAACCCATTTTCTGTGTCTGGTCTCTTTATTCACTGACTGGTCAGTAAAAGCTCTCTAGGGAGAGCCTAGGTGACTCAAGTTCAACTTAGTTTTGACCTTAACAGACTATACATCCACTTCTTTATCTTTTTGTTATTATTTAAGAAGTAATTCTAGAGAGAAGCAAGGCAGCTTTGTCAGTTGTGGTAGCTTGCAAAGTTTTAATGAGGAACTGTCCAAAGTAACAAGCAAGCTGCAGGTGAGAGATGTCAATCACTCCAGGAGAAAATGCATTTCCTCTGTAAAAATAAATAAATGCATAAAACACACATCAAGCATAGAGAAAAGCTATACGGTCAACCAGTCTTTTAATCCTGTGCATACTTTCACTGAAGTATGGAATTCAGTGGGATTTATATATGACTAAAAATACACAGGTTTCTACTGTAAGCCTCATTCATTTGCTCTACAGCTTAAGCAGTCTGAACTTTCACAACTTAGTCACCTACTCCCTCAACCAGACAGACACTTTGCTAATTAAAATGGAATATAGAATCACAAAGGGGTAAATGATGTTAAAATTGGCTGATGCAAAGGCACTCTGTGCTTACTCAGCAACTGTGCTTACCAAATATGCTGCATCTACCAAATATACAGTAGTGTTGAGTTTAACAAAAATATACCAGTATATTTGTTCAGTTCATTTGTCTGTTTTTGTCTTGTTCATGATTTTTAAAGGCTGCACTTGTGTTTCCTGAATATCAAGCATGATATATTCAATATTCAGACAGTTGTGAACAGATGTGCCTTGACTTTGTGCGCTTATGTGTATACATGTGTATACATGCATGCTTAAGAGACAGGGCTAAGCAGTAGCACCCACCTCCCATGTATGCACATGAGTGTTTAAGGACACATACTTGGTCTTCACACTTTCCATGTATCCAGGTGGGGGGATACTATTTTACAGTAAACACAGTTGCTCCATAAAAATCACAGCTGCTCTTTCATGCAAGTACAAGGCAACTGAAAACACTTGTGTTCATATGTCACTCTGTTGTGATTCCTTATACCAGTGGTTCTCAACCTTTGGGCCTCCAGATGTCTTGGACTGCAATTCCCAGAAGTCCCAGTCAGTATGCTCATTGTTCAGGAATTCTGGGAGATAGAGTCTCAAAAATCTAGAGGACCAAAGGGTCAAAACCACTGCCTTATGCTAACAATGAACCATTCATGAACTGTGGATGATAGCCAGAACACTACAATCCACATATAGGAGGCATGTTTTGCAAAAGTGCACAGACAGTTCAATGAGGACTGAGCAAGGGAAATGTAATACAGTGTCCTGGGAGAGGACATGGCTGGCTGGCCTTCTGGATAGGAACATTTCACATTGCAACATTTCTGTTCAGATTCTCCATGCTTATATTTGGACTTCAATCAATGTACCTCAGTCAAATGGTGACATGGTACCTCATAATTTCCAGCCAAAGTGTCTGTGAAGGGCTGCAAAACCTATAATGAAAGTCAATCTAATCCTCTCTACCCTACTTCCAACTCTACACAGTTATTAAACTATGGCATGTCATCCTGACACAGACGCAGAAGTTTAGAAATGTAAAAGGCTACTGAAACTTTGCTTTTACTACCCACTCAGCTTAGGCACCTCTACATACAAACAATGGGACCTCAAACATACTTCAATATAAATTTGCAATTCTCCTCCTACATATTCTGCACATAGTCACAGATTTCTTTTTATTCTTTGCTACCTAGGGTGCAATCATCCCATGCCATTCCATTTATACTTCAAAATTAATACCACCTTGTTCCCTCAAAACCTCATTTTTTCCCCAAACTTCTACTGGTTGCTGCATATTATTTGTAGCAAAAGCCTCATAAGACATGAAACCTTTGGGAATAAGGAAGGATGTGTTATGATCATACCTTTTCAAGCATGAAAAATTAATTCAGAGCTGACAACACAGTGTGGGAAGGGGGACTTTTGCAGAAGACAATATTGCATCATGTTCCTCTCCAAAATTAATTTTAAGCTTTTAAAGATGATTTTTTAAAGTTTTGAGCATCATAGGGAAAAACATTCTAATAAAATATCTTTGCTTTTGCTTTAAGAGTTTCAGTTTCAAACTCTGAAGATGCCAATAATTGAGCAGCATGAAAATCTGCACATAAAACAATCTCCAAAATTAGATGAGGATAATTCCTGTGCTTACATTGGAGATATACAGCACACGAATGCAATTTCTGTACCTAGTGGGTGCTGTCACCTTCATCAGAAAAAAAATGGTAGTGATGGTTGAGGATTCCATTGCGTATGACAATACACTGCTGAACAGTACAATATGGGTCCCATCCTGGGAAGAAGGCAGTAACATGAATGAATGAATGAACATTGTCAGTATTGAGTCAGAGGTGAAACAGACTGTACCTTTGCGCTGACTTTGGGGCGGCATCAGAGTGCTGTGTTTAGACAGCACACACTTCGATGCCGGCCTGAAGCCAGCATTGTGTCAACTACACATGGGGGAGGCTTTGCAGTGCTCTAGCATGGCATTTACATGTCGCATGCCACAGGAGCACAGCAAAGCTGGCATGGCACCGAAAAAGCTGGCTTTTTGCCAGCTCAAACAGGATTGCCAAACTGCCACTTCTTTTTATGCCAGCAAAAAGCAGCATGCAGTTGCCACAGCCCCAACCCACTGTTGAAGTTGACCCTTTCAGGGTTGTCTGTTTCGGCCCTTAGTTAAACTTTGTATCCAGGGAAGAATAACAACTGAACTACAATATATTCACAAACTCCAATCCATCATCAGTGGGTTTAACAAAGACAAGGGTTTCCTGGCACACTATACGTATTATAACTCTTAACCAGTTTAACGAATCTCATTTTTTGTTCCCAGCCTACCCACACCACATTCCAAGACCATTTCATATGACATCCACCCACCCTGGCCATAGGCAAAATCTTCCATCCAGTCTTTGTGCCTCAACAATCATAGTCAAAGCTGAACAAGTCACCTCAAAACCATACCCAAGTAGACCACAAGTTGAACATGAGTGAACAGTGTGATGCGGCAGCTAAAAAGGCCAATGCTATTTTAGGCTGCATCAATAGAAGTATAGTGTCTAGATCAAGAGAAGTAATAGTGCCACTGTATTCTGCTCTGGTCAGGCCCCACCTAGAATATTGTGTCCAGTTCTGGGCGCCACAATTCAGAAAGGACATTGAGAAACTGGAGCGTGTCCAAAGGAGGGCGACAAAAATGGTGAAAGGTCTGGAAACCATGCCCTATGAGGAACGACTTAGGGAGCTGGGGATGTTTAGCCTGGAGAAAAGAAGGTTAAGAGGTGATATGATCGCCCTGTTTAAATATTTGAAGGGATGTCATATTGAAGAGGGAGCAAGCTTGTTTTCTGCTGCTCCAGAGAACAGGACCCGGAACAATGGATGCAAGCTGCAGGAAAAGAGATTCCACCTGAACATTAGGAGGAACTTCCTGACAGTTAGGGCTGTTCGACAGTGGAATGCACTCCCTCGGAGGGTGATAGAGTCTCCTTCCTTGGAGGTCTTTAAACAGAGGCTGGATGGCCATCTGTCAGGGATGCTTTGATTTGGATTTCCTGCATGGCAGGGGGTTGGACTGGATGGCCCTAGTGGTCTCTTCCAACTCTATGATTCTATGATTCTATGATTCTATACCCACATGTTTTGCATGTCCACAGGTATAGTCTAATTAGGAAAGTCTTTCCTGGCTTTCATTTCATTCCTGGCATCTGAGGAAACAGACCAAGCCTACAAAAACTTATTCTGCAAATTCTTTTGCATGGTTAGTGTGAAAGGTGCTACAAGATCCATTTGCATACTGGTATTCCAGAGTGTGGGGCTCGACAGATGGGTGGCCTGCATTTTTGCCCCAGATTGGCAACCAGACATCGCAACAATGATCTGCTCCCTCTCAGGAGCAAAGAGAAGCTGCCAAAAGCATTTGGGCTCTCTGACGCCTGTGCATCATTATGGCATGCCACATGTGTGTGGATGTCCAGCCCTACCTAACCCTACTTTTGGCTCTAGGTTGGTGCAAAGCGTCCCTCTGTACTGGCCCTAACACAGTTATGTCTCTGAATCTGTATCCAGGTTGTGTCTATTTCTGTACAAATAATCCTCATTAGTATTAAGTATATTCACAACACTGCTTGTACAAAATTAAGGTTTTTGTTTATTTTGAAATTTCACAAATATCCCAAATAGTACATTTTTATGCTAAGTAAGTCATGAATAAAGCAGGAAAGTAATTCCATATCTGAGATGGGGGAAAAAAATCACTGTATATATTTCTTGTTTTTTGCAAATATTTCAATTCCTGCTCACATGTCAGAGGTTAGGGTTCCCCTCCACCATAGTTTCTGCATTTGAAAACATTTTTACATGCCTAAAGCTAACATAATTTATGTCTTACAGCATTTAGCCTGTGTATGAATAGCTTTTTTAAAGTTTGCTTTCTGTTTACCTTTGTAACAGCTATACAGTGGTACCTCGGGTTACGAAATTAATTCGTTCCGCGGCTAATTTCGTAACCCGAAAAACCTTCGTAACCTGAATTGCCATAGGCGCTAATGGAAAAATAGCTCTCTGCTGCCCTCCGGTGGCGGAAAATAGCGCCGAGGTTTTTTCGTAACCCGAAAAAACCTTCGTAAGCCGAAACAATAAATCCCTATGGGATTTTTTCGTAACCCGAAAAATTCGTAACCTGGGTAATTCGTATCCCGGGGTACCACTGTATAGGATAGATCACTAAGGGCCAGAGCAGACAGATAATTGCACTCTAGACCGTAGCTTTAAAAATTTATACATAGCAAAAAATTCCAACAGCAACCATTTACAGTACTTCCAAACTGTATATAAGGCCTGACAAACAACAGAACATTTCATTCTCTTAAAAAGACAATACATTTAATGGAAGATGGAAAGATTCTGTATCTTTGGAAGACACTGGTGTAAGTAAGATCATATTTATTGCTGATTTAGGGATGGATTAAACTATTTCCAGTCCATATCACTACTGAATTTATTCTCTCACAGAAATTAACTAAAGTTTTAGTTTTTTGTGGGTTTTTCGGACTATGTGGTCATGTTCTAGAAGAGTTTATTCCTGACATTTTGCCAGTGTCTGTGGCTGGCATCTTCAGAGAAACTCAATCTTGTTTCGTAATACTCTGTACATCCCATTCCACATACATTTTAAATATTTGGGAGAAAGATCTTTAAATACATGTTCTGAACCTTTTTTCTCTCTCTCCAACCAACCCACCATCTTTATAAAATTATCAAAATATGCCGTTTTAAATGGGTTTCATGCATCCATTTGAGCCAAGAAGCAAGTACAAAATCTGACTAGATAGGTAGAATCCCACTCCAGAGTCTGTAGATATTATTAAATTTTTCAAGTTTGCAAGGCTTCTAGAAGGTTTGAACTTTATAGAATCTCAAGGGAATGAGAATTTTGCTTACAGTTGTAACATGTACATGCATGACATATTCACATGGATTCTACAAAGCTCATTCCAAATACTATGAACAATAATAGGTTGTGTTCTAACAGTCAAGATGTTAGAGTAACCATTATCCTGAAAGGGTAAAGGTTTACATCAGAATTTTAAAATGTATTTTTCTTAAGGGTAAGTTTAAGAATGCAGATTTATAATACAGGAAAAGGACCCAGTAGCAGTAACATCAGGTCAAACCACATTTCTTCTGAATGTGTCACTAGATACAAAATAAATATCTGGCCTCCTTGGTATGTTTACAGAGCTAAAGATGCCATAGGCATGTTATCCATGATTAGTAGTTAAAAATGAAATGCATATATAAAAATAAGTTTGTTACAGGGGACAGCAATAAATGTCAACAAACTCTGAACTGTGTGTTTGTTTTAAACTGCAGCATATATAAAAGAGTAAAAGGTTGGAAGGGAGTGTAGTTGAAGGTGCTTCAACACCTCATGGTGACAATACAAAAGAACCTGGTTTTAGTAACCAGTGACAACTGTGAATTGTAACAGAATAGGGATTGGCGATACCTTCATAAACCAGGAATGAAATAAAATGGGAAACAACCTGTCAAAAAAACTGTCTGGAGAGGCAACACTACTGAATGGTATGAGTACCAAATGGAGAAATCTTATTGACTTCTACATAAAAATTTCACTGCTATGTTGGACAATACCGCAGAGAGTAGCCATTGTTCTCAAATAAAGTTATAGAAAAGTTGTGCTTTATATGAGGCAATACATTTGTACATGAACCTCTATATTGCTTTAGTAGTAAGATAATAGTGTGCAACACACTAGACCAGTTTCCAAATTCTGTAAAGCTTAAAGGTAGGATTGGCCAAACACCAAGATTAAGGATGGAAAAAAATATATTTTAAAATATTCAAAAATGATCAAAATGATGTTTCCCAAGTGAAGAATCCTGAACTAGTAAGGCAATTCAGGGTTTGGGACTTATCTTTCCAAAATACATGTGGCATGTTTTCTGTATAGGAAACAATATTTCATGTAGAAAATGCTATCTTTACAATAAAACAATTACATGCAGATTTTGCATAGAGCAAGTCCTCAGTTACACTATTTTGTGTACAGGAATCAGCATTTTCTGCAGTGAAAGTAACATTTCCGCACAGTAAATGCATAAAAAGCCTTGAGCAAATTTTGCACAAGATGAGTCCCAAACTGCAAATAGTCTTTGAAAACTGTGCCATCTTCAAAGACTTTTTTCCAAAGACTTTTCTTGCAAAGGGAAGAAAATTGTTAATGTTACCCTGTGTTCTTTAGGAAGATAAATAACAAATAATTACACCAATAACCAAGAATTGAAACTTTATGGCCATATGATACTAAGCAGAGTTTATTGTAACCAAACTCTGTTATCCTACAGATTATGAAACAAACACCAGTTTTTATTCCTAATTTCTGATCTATTCCTTTCTGTTGTATGATTATGTGATTAAAAAGTCTTCCTTTATACTCTGTACAGTATAATCACAGGTGCATTTTAAATAGAAAGCATTTCATATTGTAAAGTATTATTAGGCATGGATGTATATTTGCGTCCATGACTAGACAAAATGGGAAAACAAGCCAAAGTCAAGCTCTGACTCTGCATTCAGACATAACAATAAGACATGACTTAAACAAACCAGAATTCATAAGCCTACAACAAACAGTGTCATTTAATTCTGGTTGACATAACAAATCAATAGTTGTTTGAGGCAACAGATGCAGACAGCCACAACAAGCCAAATCAAACTATGACATGACTTACTGTTTCATGCAAACTGAGCTGGTTGCTGAAAATTACATTTCATTTTATTGTTAAATACTACTGAATTTTTCTCCGTTACACAAATGAAATGTTTATTCACCACCTTTTCTGCCAACTTAGCCTATGTTTCACTCAGAATAATAGAATCATAGAGTTGAAAGAGACCACAAGGGCCATCCAGTCCAACCCCCTGCCATGCAAGAACATAGAACCAAAGAATTCCTAATAGATGGTAATCCAGTCTCTGTTTAAAAACTTCTAAAGAAGACTCCTTCTTTGCTCCTTCTTCCATATGACATCCTTTCAATGTTTAAACATGGCTATCATGTCACCTGTTAACTTCCTCTTCTCCAGCTAAACATTCCCAGCTCCCTAAATCTCACCTCTTAAGGCATAATTTCCAGACCTTTCTCCATTTTAACCGGCCTCCTCTAGACACACTCCAGCTTCTCACTTGATACACTGCTTTGTTTCAGCATATAAAAATCAATTAATGAAAATGTATAAAATGTAAGGCAAAGTTCATTTATAAAAACCTATATTATATGATTAATTATTTAATTGTTTATTTAATTATTTTTTATCCTAGCCTTTTCCTTATATAGAATCTGAAGTGACTAAAAATGGGCCTAAAATAAATGTCTAAAACCAACAACAAATAGGCCAGGTACATCAAAATTACAACCATAAGCAGTAAAAGCTTAGAATATGAACAGGAATTGTGGAAATACCCCAGCAAAGGAGAAGGCATCTGTCAGGAAATACTTCATGCACTGGATGCCCTGTTCAATGCAGGGACTAAAGCTAAATGATTCATTGAATTCCCTTCCACTGCCACCATACATCAACACACCCTGTATAAAACTTTGTTTGGTCCCAGCTTCCTTTCTCTGTCATCCAGGAAGCATTCTACATTTCAGAAACACACACCAACACATAGTTTTTTGTGGTTTTTTTTCAGACTATGTGGCCATATTTTAGAATAATTTATTCCTGCTGTTTCACCTACATCAGTGGCTGGCATCTTTAGAGAATGGTGGCATGGGGGTAACTTTACAGGGACATAGACTGCATGAGCCATTAATTATATCAGTTGAAAGCAAAAGAAAGCAGGAGAAAAGGTCTCCTATGTTGTTACTCTGAGCTGAAGTTGAAAGTGAAGTGCTCTGTGCAGTTCACAGAGCAGCCATGGGTTAGGGATGTGCAAAATGTCTCAAGCTCAATTTTGTTGCTTCCCTTCTAACCCTGTTTATAGTCTCTTCCCATCATTATGTTGCATTGGTTTGTGGGACTTTGTTTTTTCAGTGCTGAAATTTGAGCTCTTTGTTATATATTTTCCATACTGTATGTATTTATTCACTTTTTTAAAAAACTAATGGTAGTTACTTCCTCCCTTAACTCCAGTGTGTTTTTATATAGTTTCCCATTATGCACATTTTCAGGGTGGGTTTTTTTTTTCTTTTTGCATTTTAAAAATATGTGCATGTTTTAGTGCACTTTATTCCTCCCAAATGCCCAGTAGTGTGCAAATTCTTAAAAAAAGAATAGTACATCAAGACAGAAATGTTAATTTCAGTAGTGGTAACCATTTTTAATTTTTTTTTTTTTTTTCAGCAGCAGACAGTGCATGATTATTATTTTACAGACTCACCAGAAGTTTGTGGTTAAAGAGTTTTAGTAGGAAACACAACAGAACAGCTGACATCCTAATAGTCAGAGAACAAAGCTGGCTGCTTTTGGGGCTGGTTCTGCCATTAGATTGGGCTTGTCTGTTTGAGATGTGTGTGTGTGTGTGTGTGGGAGAGAGAGAGAGAGAGAGAGAGAGAGAGAGAGAGAGAGAGAGAGAGACTCTGGTATTAAAATAGCTTCATTAATTGTTGATACTATTTCATTGTCTTCAGCTCTTACAAGTTAGAGTTACAGAAAAACATGGGGGACAGCTGATCTTAGACAGAAAGTGATGTAAGAACAGAGAACAGTAAAAGGGAAAACACTTCTTTAAAATAACATATAAAGCACTGCAAGGTGTGCTTGAATGGTTAATCTTGTATATCTGAAACAAATTGATCCGATACACTGTATCTGATAACATGTGGGACAGAACATACATTAGTCATTGACTGACTTTCACACTTTATACAAGTTTTAACACAAGTACTGTACTTGGCACAAGAAATCCAAAGTTTAAAAATGTGTATTTTTAAAGACTTCTAAAATTGTGTATTCAGTTACATATTTAAATATGAATTTGAGGGTTGAAAGTTCACAGACTGAAGAAATGGGGGTGGGGGAATGGAATGATGGATGAGGATAGAGAAAAGTTATAGACTCCAAATGGACTATTTTACTTAACTGGGTGTTCTGTATGAAAGCAGATAGAAAGAAAAACCCAGCCTAGGGAGATAATGTACTAAATTTGAATGGAAGCCCAGTAGTCAAGTTAGATATCCACGAACAGCTACTGAGGAGGAGAATAAAGGAATGTAAGCAGAAGCCGCCTTGTTCTTTTACAACCTGGCAGTTTTCCATGTCTTGATCTGCTTCCTAGAATGGGTTTCATCCTATTGCCTAAGGTTCCTAACAATAATTAATTTTAAAATGAAATTTTGGAAAGAACAAGACGATTCACTGACTTGGCTCCAAAATGCAAAATCAGCATGGCTAATCATTTACAATAATTTCCCAATTTATTTTATGAATCTTGCCTGAAAATCATAGTCTCACTCTGGTGGCTAACCAACACCATGTCAGAGCCAAAACTGACCACAATGCAGTTGTGATCCTATGCTTAAGCAGCATTAACCAAGGGCACATAAATAGCTTTTGAAATAGAAGCTAATATACTAACAGATATGCATAAAATTCTCTGAAATGTTCTATGGCCAATTATGAGAAAACCACGGTACCCAAATATTTAAAGAAGTGATCAGCAAGAATGCCTAGTGACAGCTTTCAATCCATTTAGTATGACCCAAAAATAATTTTTTCACAAAAAGCCACCATATTGTGGTGGTTTGTTCTGCACTAGAGCTCTGGGAGATCAGGGTTCAACTCCCTGCTCAGCCATAGATATTCACTGGTTGACCTTGTGCAAGTCATACTCTCACAGTGTAAGAGGAAGGCAATAGCAAACCTCCTTTGAATAAATCTTGTCAACTCTAGGATAGGGTTGCCTGAATCAGAGTTGGCTTGAAGGCATGTAACAGCAAATACAAACCTCACATATAATAGACAACAAAGCTATTTCCTGCTCAGAACTTCAAATGGCCTGGTGGCTTGAAGGCTTGGGAGGAATGACTTGACCTCTCAGAATAGTCCTGCTGAAGGACCATCAATCCCTCCTCCTCCACACACAATGTTGAGAACACTGAGTATGTAACACACAAACATAGTGACTGTAGGAAAGGAAATAGCTTCTTTCAAAGGCCAGAGAAGAAAGCCATACTGAAAAGCTGTAAGAAAGTTT
The DNA here is from genome assembly GCF_019175285.1 of Sceloporus undulatus. NCBI lineage: Eukaryota > Metazoa > Chordata > Lepidosauria > Squamata > Phrynosomatidae > Sceloporus > Sceloporus undulatus. The sequence continues at coordinate 48,648,447 of NC_056526.1, read as the reverse complement.
ACAGGATGTAACATCAAGAGCTACGTGGGAAATAGGAAAAGGCAATAGGAAAAGGGAGGTGTGTGTTGGTTTCCCACAGCTAGGAGACACAAATATATCTTTCAATAGGCAAAGACCACTGTTTGAAGGTGGGTAGTCCCACTACAAACAACACCAGTTTCCATTTTGTTTGGGTAAAGAATCAACAAAGTATAAGATTAGCCTTCCACTCCCAGAGCAGCCGTGGACAACTTCAGTGGATCCTTTAATTTTGCCCCCCAGAATCCACCCCAGGTCACACCTGCCCATGCAGTAGACTTCCCCTCCCTAAATCTGTTGTAGAAGTATTTTGAACCACTTCTTTTAATATTTAAAAAAAACCAAAAAACCAAGAAAGCATGTATTTTATCTTTAAGGGAAAGCATGGTTCTGGGAACCTGGAAGTATGATTGCTCTTTCAAACAAGATTTAAAGTTGCCATATGCTGTGTTTAAAACAAAATGACAGAAAATAACAGCTTAAAAGTGTTTCTACTCCCAAATTGTGCAGGGGGCAGGGGTACCCCCGAAACATAGATGGGCGAACAGCACAGATTCCTGATGGGGGTGTGCAGGCTTTCAAGTCTTCTAGGGAACAAGCAATTAAATTTCCTTCCCATGATCACACGCACCTGGTCTATACAGACAAAGACTGAAGGGCCTCTGAATAGGGGTGTAACTAAGTGAAACAGGACAACAAGGTTTAGTAATGGTCCTATTAGATCCAGGCTGCACAGCACAGGCTTGGCTTATATCTTTTGCCATCATGTATATTAATTTTCATTTATACTCATTTGGGTTGCTTTAGAGGTTCTTTCATCTAAAGCAAGCTATTAATTCCAAAATTATCAAGCAGTTCCATGCTATGGTAATACCTAAAGCATCTGTTCTTTGTCATCTCACAGTTCAGAAGATTAAGTCAATAAGGTCTAATATCATATAGTCCTTTCAGGCAAATTACATCATAATTCTTTAATTATAGCTAATCCTCACAATACTCAACAAAGATGCTCTGAACTTGGCTTCTGCTTGTCAGTAACAATTTAACTTCACCAACATTTTTTGTTCCACTGTCCAAATAATGAAGTTTATATAATGATGATGATGATCAAGGAGTTGCCTGGTGACATATGTTTATATTAAGAAATAGGCTACTTCCTATTATGATTAGAGGACAGATGGTGATCTACTTATATCCAAGCTTAACTGAATGGCCATATTCTCATGTACAAGCCTGTTCAAACTATGAAATTTTCCAGGAAGGTAATTCTTTAAGACTTATACTTTCTGAAGTACCTCCAATACGGATGCATGAAAGTTTTTTCTTACTTGTTTCTCCTGGCTCTGGAAATCCTCCTGAAAAAGGTTAGGCTGGTTATATTCTTGTTGTTATTGATTATTTATTATTAACCTTTATTTATGAAGCGCTGTAAATTTACACAGCACTGTACATACAATCTTTTAGTTAGACGATTCCCTGCCCTCGGGCTTACAATCTAAAAAGACAGAAGGAGAAGGGAGTAGTGAAGGGAAAGGGTAAGAGGTCCAGCAGTTCCTCTCTACCTCCAAGGCCTGGACCAAGGCAGAGGCTTCATAATGGATGGTTAATTGTTTTCCAGGGAAAATACATACTCTCAAGTAGGATAATACATATACAGTACATAGCAATACAGGAAATGGTTCAATAAACAGGCACCACAAGAACATCAAATAGTAAGCGACAATTATGCAATGCCTGGGAAGGCTTCTCTGAACAGGATGGTTTTCAACTCCGTTTTGAAGCTGGTTAAAGAAGTGATGGCTCTTGCTTTTGGGGGAAGAAGGTTCCAGGAGTGAGGGGCAGCGAGTGAAAAGGGGCGAATCCGGGATGGGGCAGAGGAAATCCTGGGCTGAGACAGCAGACCTTGACTACCAGAATGGAGGGCCCGAGTGGAAAGGTGAGGAGAAAGAAGGTCTGATAAGTAGGGAGGGGCCAGTCCATGGAGGGCTTTAAACGTGGACAGCAGGAGCTTATACTGAATGCGGAAAGGGAGGGGGAGCCAGTGAAGGGATGCCAACACAGGAGAGATGTGGTCAGAGCGGTGGGAGGAAGTGATAGTGCGTGCAGCTGAATGCTGAACAGAGATTAAAGGACGGAGATGAGAAAGAGGAAGCCCAGCCAGGAGGACATTACAGTAATCAAGTTGTGAGACCACTAGGGCATGGACTAGCAGGCAAGGACTATTTTGTTCAGGAAGGCCTTTGGCAATTAACCTTACATGCTACAGAATGATGGGTATTTTATTTTTATCATGTATTATTATATTGTTAGCCACTCTACGTCCAGCTGAGACAGATTATAAATGGAATAATTTAGTAAACTGAATAAATACTATACATTCTGCTAGTTCAGAAGTATAATATGGTACAGCTCTCCTAGGACTGTATCATTTCTGAATGCATACATGCACAGAGAAGACTGTAATATCTGAGTAAAGTGTTCTTGTTTAGCCTTATCCTTGAACAGACAGCCACACCACATATGCAATTGAACAGAAAGAGAAATTAATCTGAATCTGGATGGACACTGATTATCCTCAGTTTGGGAACATGGAAAGTCATTTGAGAGGAGAGTAGGGTGTAACGAAAAATGTTCCTGTAACCACAAGCACCCCAATCAGACAGAATTAAGAGAAATCATTGTTAAGTACAGAAAATGTAACTTCCAGACAGGCTTCAGCCTCATCAACCCCCCCCCCCCCCCCCCCCCCCGCTGACAGACAGTGCACTAACTACAGGCTAAAGCAAAATTTCTAAGATGAGATCACAATTATTTGCTGCTGACAAAAATCAAAGGCATAGTCAAGTCTGATTTTCCTTTTGAGTCCCCCTCTTTTGTACATTTCAAATAGTAAATATGGACTTATAAAAGACCCTAAGGCAGAACAGTTTAAGTTTGATTGTGTTTCCTTTGAAATTCAAAAGCTATTCAAGCTCCAGGCTTACAGAATGGAGAAACATAGGCCTGTTACAGACAGCCAAAATAAAGCTGCTTCGAGTCACAGTGGAGGTATGGTGTTTCAATGATGCATGTGTCCTAAGAGTCCAGAAGCCGCACCAAAGCCACGCTCCAGTCCTTAGGGCTGGAGCGTGGCTTTGGTGCGACTTCTGGACTCTTAGGATGCATGCATCGTTGAAACACCATACCTCCACTGTGACTCGAAGCAGCTTTATTTTGGCTGTCTGTAACAGGCCATAGGTATGCTTGTTATTTTTGTTGTATTTTTTAAAGCCAGTTTGAAAAGTAAAATAGCAAACCTATCAAATCTAATGGGATTGCAGTTAAACTCATATTTACTGCATATCTACTTTACTTTTTGCTTTCACCCTCCGGCTCACAAGTTCTGCTGATGTATAGCTGGGGAGCATATGGCAAATTTGTCAAACTCCCCTCAGCTACCTTATGGTAGAGATGCAAGGTTCCCATGTTCTGAACATCTTCTCCAGTTACCTGGAGCACACAACCAAGCCACACAACCTGCCATTGTTATGTCTTGACTAACATGTGTTGAATTTCAAGTCAGGGATGAAATTCAGGACTGGGAATGCACAAAGCCATAACGGTCAATTGGTCTCAAATTGTGTGAACATTCTGAAAAGTAGTTCATTTATTTCCAGCTCATACTCAATGGTGCTATAAATTTATGATTGGGTAACCTATTGTCTGACAGGAAATTGCCTTAGCTGTGGTCTGCTAGAACACTATATCTGAACCATAATGAAGAAAAGAGAACAGTAACATATAACTGAACCTGGCTTCTGTCACTTGTGTACACAAGAACCAGCCCCAAATACTTTACAGTTAAGGCTTGGATTAAAGTTTGAACAAATAGCCACATGAAAAGAGCAAGTTTGAACAAAGTACTGACCTGTGATGAAATATGTTCTACTTTAGGTTTACTATCTGGGCAGTCACTTCAGGAATTTGACATGTTTGCACATTAAAATTTCAATATGGCTTACCCAGCAAAATACAGCAGCACAATCAAACCCTTTCAGAAGAAAGCACACAAACATATCAATTAGCAGTGGAATTTATTAGATGTATTATTTCACCTTCATGCAGCACATACAGAAACTAGCATTACCATTTTGAACAGACTTCCAAAGGTGTGCTTAGGAATGGGTGGTAATGTTTCAGAAAAAGGAGCATGGTTGAAATAGTTTGATCAAAATAAATATGAATTGTCATTAAAAATAAGATATACATAACTAGTTGGTGAGAAATTAGACACTTAATCATAAGTAAGTAGTTAGGCTAAGTTAAGTCATAAAATATCTGTGGACTTGCATTACCACATATTACCACATTGTTATTACATATCCTCCAACATTTCTGGGTCATATGGGGCCAAGAAACATCTGAGTGTGGTCAAGATGACAATTGTTGATAATGGGGAAAATGTTAAGAGAGGCTGCAGCAGTTTGCCTTTGCCTGAATCTACAAGAAAGCAACAGAAGTAGTAGTGCTCTCTTGAACTCTCTCTTTGCCTTGCATCTCTAAAGGCAAAGATGAAGGTCAATGTTTAGAAAATTTGGGGAAATAGAACAGATTTGAATAAGGAGGAGGAGGATTTCTGGATTTTAAAAAATGGGATTTTTGAAAGAAATGAAAATTAATCTGAAATCAATACAAAATAATTGCTTAGCATCTATCTACCTTACAATAAAATCTTCCACACCTCTGAATATCAGTTAAGGTTATTACTGGTTGACTGTCCCTTACCCAAAATGCTTGGGACTATAAGTGTTTTGCATTTATTTTCAGATTTTAGAATATTTGCACATACATAATGATATATCTTGGAGATGGGACCCAAGTATAAACATAATATGCATTTATGTTTTGTATACACCTTATACACATTATATGGAGGTAATTTTATACATATTTAATAATGTTGTTCATGAAACAAAGTTTCTGTATACTGAAACATCAGAAAGCAAAAGTGTCTCTATCTTAGCCACCCATGTGGATAATTTTGTATTTTGGAGTATTTTCTATTTTGGAATTTCTGATAAAAGTTACTCAAGTGGTGTTAAAAAAATAATATACTTTTGGCTGTCCACAATATCCTCAGCACTCTTCTCCAGCACCACATCTGAAATGGATTTTCTTCTTATCCACTTTCTTCACTGTCCATCTCTCACCTCCATACAAGGTGATGGGGAATACAATGGCTTGGATGATTCTAATTTTAGTTGCCAGGTGTACAGTTAGCCCTCTGTATTGGTGGGGATTCCGTTCTGGACCCATCCATCCCCACAGATAGCAAAAAGTGTGGGGTCTCAAGTCCCATTATTATCAATGGCCACATGGTTGTGTGAACATACTACCATTGACAATAATGGGGCAGAGCCACCCATGGGTGCTCCAATCCACGGATGGCTAGCCCACCAATATAAAGGGTCAACTGTATATCAATACTCTTTAGGATCTTGTCAAGTTCTTTCATAGCAGCCCTTCCCATTTCTAATCTTCTTCTGATTTTTTGACTTGTTTCTACCTTTTGATCCATGTTTGATCCAAGGTTCGATAAATCTTTAATTATTTTGATTTCTTCATTGTCTAGGTTGAATGTATATAGATCCCCCATGGTCATGGTTTTTGTTTGCTTTGTGTTCAGCATTAAGCCTGCCTTTGCACTTTCTTCTTTGACCTTCCTTAAGAATTGTTTCAAGTCTGTCATGTTTTCAACTAATGCCATCCACATATCTTAGATTGTTGATGTTAAACCACTTAGTACATCAGTAAGCGGTATAGAAATGAACTTGCTATTGATGTTCCTTTCTTCTATCTTCTCTCACCCTTCTATGAGTCTAGACATGCTATTTGTATTTTTTCTGCATAGAAGTTGAACAAATGGGGTGACAGAATGTATCCTTGACTAACACCATTCTGTTTTTCCATATTCTGTTCTCTTGTCTTAAGTACAGATTTTTCATGAAGACTATCAGATGTAGTGGCACTCCCGTGTCTTTAAGAGCCATCAATAACTTTTTTTTTACCTTTGCAATCACAGGCTTTGCTATTGTCATGCTGATTTTTTTAAAATCATGCTTTAGATCAAGCTGATTTAAATTAAATCATTCCTCCTCAATAAACCTATTTCATTTTGTTATTGGGACACTTCCATCTCACAAAAAGACCCATGCCATTTCATGGTTAAACCATGATGCAGAGATGCTAAGATGATGCACAAAGGTGGGAAGGCAGCAAGTACATAGTTATTTGATCCTGCCCAGGAAGAACTGAAAACAATGCTTGTGTCATGAGAGGCTGAGCTGGAAGGACCAGCTGCACACATTTATAGATAGTCCAGAATATAACAGCCAGAGGCATCTAGGAACTTCAAGGGCCAAAGAAATATGGCAACTCAGAAATCTTTCAACTGTTCCCCAAAGAAAGCAATTTTTGCAACATAGGCCATGAAACAAATAAAGCGACACAACATGTATTCAAGGCATGAACCAAGATAAACCCTTGTTGTTGTTGTTATTGTTATTTCTGCTTATGGTGACTTCTGGAGTTTTCTTGACAAATTTTGTTTAGAGGAGGTTTGCTATTGCCTTTCTCTGAAGCTGAGAACATGTGACTTGCCCAAGAACACCCAGTGGTTTCATGGTTGAATAGGGAATCGAATCTTCATCTCCAGATGCATAACTCAACACTCAAACCACTACACCATGCCTGACTCCCTGAGAGGAATCTTACCAAATGCAAAATATGAAAAGATATTGACAAAATATGGAAGGATGATCCTCTTTCAATAGGAAAAAGAAAAACAATCCCATATGCTGTTCACATTTACATATATGTTTTTCCCCTTTGTTTTTAAGTGCCTTCAAATTGATTCTGAGTTATCACAAACCAATCCAAGGTTTCTTAGCAAGGTTTATTCCAAGAAAGTTTGCCATTGCCTTTCTCTAATACTGAGAGAGTATAACTTGCCCATGGTGAGCCAGTGGGTTTCCATGGCTGAATGGAGATTCAAACTGATCTTCCAGAGTCCTAGGCCAGTACTATAACCACCAAGCTGGCTCTTCTGTTTTATTTTACGCACACACTTATCTGATGCATTAAAAATTGTTGGCTTGCTTCCAAAAGGCCAAGTACATCAAACCTGATCAGAATCCTGATGAAAGAGTGGTTTGGGGAGATTGTCTAAAAAACCAAAAGGGCATCATCTGAAAGGTGGCAGCATTGGAATGTTGTGTAACAGCAGCAATAAATTAAGTGCTGTGTGTCCTTTCCCAAACAGATCAAAGGATTTCTCCATATAATGATCACTTTCATAAGTATGTTAGCTTTTTCCACCTGAATCATTTTGCTTAGCCTGTGCAGCAGCAGTAACACAGGGTTTATGGGTGTAATGCATACAACTTTTGCTTCAGCTGGAGAATGACAAAAGAATTCTAGGACTGTTGGGAAGAAAATCTCAGTTGAGCACAATGAGCATGCCATGGAGGCTGGGATGTCTTTCTTTCCTGATTCAGAACCAGCAGCCAGACCTCACACAGGGAATAATAATAATAACAACAACAACAACAACAACAACAACAACAACAACAGGCAAGCTCCAACTGCCATTTTTCTACCATTAGCTTTGGTGCCAGCATCATCTCCTTGAAAGGGGTGTGCACACACACACATGTATGCATTTAAAGTTGATTTGTTATTGCTATTGCTAAAATAAGGTGTGGTGATCTGCACATTGTTTTAGAGGGGTGGAACATGCTCTTTAGAAATACAATTTTCCTTTTTTAATAAAATGACAAAAAAAAAAAAAAAAAAAAGAACCCAGGGGATACACCAAAACTGTCTGATTTCCAGCACTATAGTACTGTGATATGCAGCAGCCAATTGTAGATATGCCATAGCCAACTGGGACTGAAAGAAAAAGACTTGATTTTAGGGAACTGGAGGAAAAAGAGAATAGATGACTTAACAGAGTTTGGAAGTAAGTAATTACAGTTAGTTACCTGAAATTAATTTATTTCCCCCAAACAAAGGTGTTGTTGTTGTTGTCTCCAACACATGACTTATGGTAACCCTAAGGTGAACCTAACATAGAGTTTTCTTGGCAAGTTTCTTCAGAAGGGCTTTGCCATTGCCATTCTCTGAGGCTGAGAGTATATAATCTGCCCAAAGCATTCCAGTGGGTTTTTATGCTTGAGCAGGGAATCGAACCCTGCTCTCCTGAGTCATAGTCCAACACTCAAACACTACACTACATTAACAAAGGTATAGCTAAGTCAAATATCGTTCCAGCTGAATGAGGGACAATTTAACTCATTTTCCAGTGTAATTATAACATTAACTACTTATAGAGTTACAGGATTTGGCTTCATTAGTTGGTATGGGAGGAATATTTTATTTATTTAATCACATAGTTCATGAGCTGTTTTAGTTCTGCCTCATATGAACAACTTTAGCATTTAAGTATGTTTTAAAGAAACTAACTAAATGCAACTCATGTCCAAAACACACTGCAGAAATAATCCAGTTTGAGACTGCTTCAACTGCCCTGGCTCAGTGCTAGGGAATCCAGGGAACTGTATTGTGAGACATTTAGCCTTCTATGTCAGAGAGCTCTGGTTCCATAATAAGCTACATTCCCTATGATGCCCTAGCATTGAGCCATGGCAGTTAAATCAATCTAACACTGGATTACTTCTGCAGTGTGTTCTGGACCTCAGTCATCCCTCCACAGATTTGATTATTCACAGATTACTATATTTGCCACCACCTCTGCTGCTCCCTTATGCCACTTTTAACAGGGACTTCAGTAACACTACTGTCACTTCAAATAAGTTCAAATAAAGTAAATACACTCTTAAACAAAATGTATACTTGATTAAGAGTAGCAATGGATAACAAATAATTATGTAGAAAACTAATAGCTAATTATAGATGTTTTGGTGATCAGAACAGAAAACTATTACTGATGAGGAATAACAAGACAAATAGGAAAATGAACAGATAAGTAGAGACCAGATCTTGAGGATAGAAAGGAAAATCTATGGGAATTAGTTAACACAAACTCTCTGAAGGTAGGCAGTATAGGATGTAAAGATTTAGTTTAAATGGTGATTTTGCATATAATGTGTAAATTTTATTTTTTTAAAATTATCTGTCTATATAAAATAACATTGATGTCACTGGGAGGAAATCAAACTAATGGTGTGGCTGGGCCTGGTCATGCATGCATGTGCAGGGGGGGGGGGGATGGGATTAGAGGAATGTGAGAAGGAAGAATGTGTTGCCTAAAGAGATTCATGCTTCTTCCACTTTCATAGGGGGTCTTGTACCCCTAAACTCCATAAAAGCTGAGGGACAACTGTACATATACTCCAGCTGTCCTGATTTGGAGAATCCCAGTTGACAGAAGACTTTCATCACACAGTTTTGACTAATTTTAAAATGTTGCAAATAGTACAAAGTGCAATGGTAGTTTGCACTCAATAAACGCAGCAAGAGGAACAACAAAAGAGGGGGCAAAATTTTGCTCTCTTCTGTAGACTCAGGAAAAAGCATACTGTTGCAACCTTCCTAGCTTGTCTATCTGTCCTCATTAATAACTTCTGCCATCTTGACAACATGCTAGTCATGTCTGGGCACGTGTTTTAATTGATGGAGAGTATGCAACTATCTCATTTCTTGAAATAGGGCAAGTGGAGTTACTTTTCACTACCATCTTTCTACTTTGAGTAGAAAGAAGGTTTGAGACCTTGAAAGTATAAATGTAACTAATGATTTCTTAAAAGTAACTTCCTAAGCATTCAAAATAATAGCCAAGAGAGAAGAAGGTGGGCCCAGGTCCATCAAGAGGAAAGCAGAAGCCAAGTGAAAGGAAAATATTTGAAAGCAGGAAGTGGGAAAGGGAACAAGGGAAGGTGAAACTGCAACCCAGGTAATCAGAAGTAGGTAGAATCAGCTAGATATACTGAAGATATATGAGAGCTACTACTGGCTGCCCATTCAGCTTCATGTCCACAGCTCTATTCATTTCCATCAGTTGGTAGCATCTTATTTGGCAACATAAGAATAGAAAACATGCATCTAAACTCCTCCAAACAAGAAATTTTTTTTTGAAAGTCTTATTTTTTGTTCCTGTACAAATTTAATTTATATTTGGATATTGTTGGATTACACTTTCTTCATCCTGAAGAACTCCTGGCATTATCCAGGACTGTTCACCTCTGCTTCCCAAGCTAGTTTAAATTAACCCAGTATTTTCCAAACTGAAATATATCTCAGCTTGGCAATGTATTTGTATTATTCTTCAATGTTGCCACCGCTAAACCATAGTTATTGTTTCCAGGTTGCAGATTTCAAAGAGATCAAATAAGGGAAAGAGGAACGTCAGCATTAAAACAAAATTATTCTAATGTTTAACTAATGTAATATTAGCACTTTGACTGTAACTCTTGAATTATAATAAAGAAGGTTGTGTTGAAATTGCTGCAAATCAGTTTCTGAAACACCTCCTAAGCAGCACATGATCATGGAGAAGGACGAGGAAGAAAACAAATGAGTGGGAAGGGATGGAAACCCAAGATATTTCAAGAAAGCACTGGGATGCAAACCAGGGAATATGAATGTTAAATCAAAACAAAAAGAAATGAACATTATGATACTTTCAGTGATTTCCCCCATTTTCTGGATAAGCCTTTTGTTGCAAGATGGTACATGTCTTCTTTTCCCAGGTTTTAAAAATAAAAGTGTGTCTTTTAGTTAAATGCTTTCTGAATCATTCCCATCCCCCCCCCACTGAAGCAAAGAACGTAACAAAGAAAGCAGTATGCATAAACACACCTGTATGGACTCCCACCTCATCCCTGCCCTACGAAAATTTGGCTGCCCTCCAGTCACCCTTTAATCAATTAAATTATGTAGGAATGTATTGTATCAAAAGCGAAGAAAGAAAACGGATAGGCTTGTGCATAATTTAGCATGAAAGTGACCCAATGGTCGTTTAACCTGCTACTAGGTAAACTCACCAAACCAGTCTTTCCACAAAAATTAGTCAGTAAAAATAAAAAGGAAGTCTAGATGACATTTTTGAAATACATTGGCATATGATATGCTCAGGTTCAGACTACACGACTTTGAAAAGTTATTTTGTTCATCCTGGTGCTGGTTTCTTGCCATCATGAGCTCTGTCTCTGTCTGGCAGCTTCACACTTTTGAATACTGCAGATAGAGGATGAAGCATGCGACAGCAAGAGAAATATACTAACTGTTCTCATTTATCACTGACAGGCTGTACGTTTTGGTCCTTGTTCAAACATCATCCCTGCCATTTACTCTGTTAATGAAATTCAGCCAAAACAGCACCACTTATTCACAAAATGGAGATATCAGGATTGAAAAAAATATCCAGGGTTTTCAGAAGTACCAAAAACTGAAGGTGGGAGGCTCTTCAGGGGATTAAGCATGCTCAGTGGGCACTGGATGCTGGACTGTTGGGGGGAAATACATGAGAAACAAGATGGATAGAAATAGGTTGAAAGGACAGGAATATCCTTGAGCAAGTCACATGCTCTCAGCCTCAGAGGATGGCAATGGCAAACCTCCTCTGAACAAATCTTGCCAAGAAAACACCATGATAGGGTCGCTTTAGTGTCCACATAAGTCAGAAATGACTTGAAGGCACACAACAACAACACTAACAATAACATTCCCCTTGGAGAACATTGTCTTGAACAAAGAAACACTCCACATTGAACAATAACAACTATTATAAACTATTATTGTTGTTGTTGATGATGATTATTATTATTGCAGGTCTATGTACTTTGTCCTACATACAGTGCACTTTTGCTATTGGTGGGGGATGTATTCCAGATCCCTCCATGGATAGTAAGAAACGCGGGACCTTAAGTCCCATTTTTCTCAATGGACATGAACTCTCGTTCACGCCGTGTGTGCATGCACCCATTCAGAAAACCAGAGCTTGCTCTCCACAGAAGCTGAAACCATGGATGGCAAGCCTGTGCTTGGTGCAGGTGCACTATATTTTGAATGAGAGAATAAAAGAGAGAATGATAGAGAAAGAGTGAGACCTCAGCAATTCCTTTTCCAGAACAAAATTGTACAAAATTCGGGGTATACCAGTGAGGAAGCAAGACATGAATACTGACATTTCAGCAGTCAGAATAGTGAAAGTTGGAGTGGGGGGGGAACTAATCCAGTGCAAGCTTTAAAGAAAATATATCTGAAGGAATTGGCTTACCTTCCAGCTAGAAGATATAATCAAAAAGAGACTGTGTGTGTGTATGTGAACCTGTACTAGCTGCAATTAAAGTACTTGGAGAAAATCAGACCTGTCTCAGCCCCATACATAATTTAGTGTGTTGGGCTGGTGGAGGTTGATAATTTAACAACCAACAGTTTCTGAACTTGTTTACAAAAGAATCTGAAGTCTGATCAAGCTCTTGTCCAGAACAAAGTCAACATCACTATATATATTAATTTACAGGTCACCCTCAGCAAGAAAAATGTGCATTTTCCATATGCCAGATTCAGCAATAAAAGTAATAGCTCAGAATGCTACAAGTACAGTGGGCCTTTATTAACCACTTAGGTTTGTTTCCAGGACCACTGCGGATACCAAAATCCATGAATGCTTAAGTCCGATTAAAAATAGTGGTATCATAAAATGACATCCCTTATATAAAATGGTAAAATCAAAAAACTGCTTTTTGGGGGGAGGGGAGGTGGGAATATTTTTCATCTGTGGATGGCTCAATCTGTGCATACAGAATTCCATGGATGGAATGCAGACAGTATTAACAAAATGACAGGAAAGCAGAAATACTGACCTGTCTTTTTAAACATGTTATAAAACCTACCTTTGATCAATATACAAAATCTAATAGTGCCCACAATGAAAATATATCACAGAGAATTCCACACTTGAAGCACTATAATGAGCTAAGAATTTCCATCATGTTTATGCTGAACCTGTTTGTGTAGACTTCGGATCCGTGCCCCAAGCTTACTCACGAGGGGCAAACAGAGGGATATAGAATGGGGGATGCACTCATAGGACAGTGCCACCATTCAAGCCAATAGGGCTTGAATATCAGCGGATTTCAGTTTTTGCGGTGGGGGGGGGGGAGTCTGAAACAGAGGGGTGACTGTATATTGTACCTGGAGGATATTCAGTAAAACAAGTTGAAATATCTGAGCAAAGAGGTATTACGAGTTTTCAAACTGAGGGAGTTACATGTTTTTCCCTGTGCATGGGGGGAGGGGATGTATCCACCCCAATCGCTGCTGATACAATATTGATTCCCAAATACAGTGGCTGTCCATCAATGTATTGAACAGTAACTTTTACTCAGACAGCAAAAAGTGTATCAAACTTGTGAATTTTTTTGCATCCACACTGCAAAGATATACAAGTTTGACAGCACTTTAACTGTCATGGCACAATGCTACGGAATTCTGGGAATTGTAGTTTTGTGAGACATTTAGCCTTCTCATCAGAGAGTTCTGGTGCCACAACAAGCTACAGTTCCTAGAATTCCACAGCACTGAGCCATGGCAGTTAAAGTGCTGTCAAATTGATTTCTGCAGTGTGGATGCAGTCTTAAAGTCAAAAGGCAAAAATGTTGGTAATTGTATATTTCTTTCTTTTACTGCCCCGTTATCCACACTGCTAATGGTACTATAGATGTGTATTTAAGAGTGATGCCACTCTTATGGAAGTATGTGCAAACAATTACAGGAAATGAATTTTGAAAGTGAAATCACACTCAGCTAAAACTAGGTTTTCATACACCCTTCAACAGTTTAACAGAAACAAGAACATGTATACAAGTGTGTGGTCAGGATCACAAAAGTATTAATGAGAAAGAACACACTAGTTAAGAAAAGGTCAGAAACTTGCTGTTGACTGAGTCTACAGTGAGGGGCATGATTTCTCCCTTTCCCCACCTGCTGAGTTAACTGAATGCAAACCACTTTTGCACTGTGAAATCAGTTATCAGTTTCCAGCAATTGAAATATGCTGAGGACAAAGGGGGAATGAAGGCAGTGACAGGAGAAACTGGGGTATTTTAAAATCAGCTGAAAAAGTGGAACAAAAGAAAGTTAATTGGTACTGCCCCTGGTACAGTTGGGTCGTATGCTTTCAGTGGTCAGGGGAGCACATTTTGCTGACACTGAGTGAGGTACACCGAAGTAAATTGAAACAAAGTGGCAATTAGGTTAACAGCCTCACACAATTCTGTGTAAAAATGCCACAGTGTAAGTGTGTAACTGCAGTGGCGGGGGAGCCCATAAAATATAAACTCTGAGCAGATCTTCTGATGTTCCAAAATGATAAGTTCATGTAAAAGGGACAGTTATGAAAGTTTTTTTCTTAAATATTTGGGCACTTGGAAAATAGGCAGACGTTCCCCCCCCAAAAGGTGAAATGGACCTCCTTATAACAAACAGGTGTTTAGATTAGAGGCTAAGCCTGGAATCCTACAGACCAAATCATTACCTGAAATGATGTGTAATTTCTTTTGCAGTATATCATTAAACACAGAAAGACAGCTTATTTACATCTATTTAATTGTTAGAGCTCTTGACAATTTGGCCTAGCTAATTATTACTCCTAAGCTGCCAGACTAGACCCTGCTTGACTGAAGGCAGACGCCCAAATCCTGACTGATCACCAGGAAGTGCCTTACCGAAGCAGCTCCTGCCCTTTAGAGACAATGTGTGTAGCTCATTAGCCTGGCATCAAACTCTGGATAAAAATGATCATACACATTTTTTCCTGTTTCTGGTTTCTGCAGCCAATCCTAACTTTTTGTGTGTATATGTGTGTGTGTGCATGCACATGCACATGCAGACGTATGGATAGTGTCTCCTACTCATCACAGTCTAGCACTCTTTCTTTTTGGGACTTATGACTGCTATCCTGTGAAGCATCTGGATTTCTTATGGGAATTTCAGTACTTCTACATAGATGTCCTTGTTCAAATCCCAGGCTAACACACTGATGTGGAATTAATCTCCATTTACTTGGAATTAAGGGGTTATTGAGATGGTGAAAAAAATCCTGGGTGAATGTGGAATTAACACCTGTATACATTTTGAAGCATCTGCTAGTTTCTCTAAAACCTGCAAATCCTGGGATAATCTATCTCGGGTTTTTTTCCCTTATTTTCCAACAAGCTTCACATTGTTGGCTGTGTGAAAAACTGATGCAAATAGACCCAGGATAAACTGGGATAAAACACTGCATACCTTGAATATGTTTTGAATGCATCTGCATCATTGACTCCATCTTTATTCACAGTGCTGGCACATTTAAGCAACAGACCTTGCAGAGATGCACACAGATGTGGTTCCGATTAAAAAATCATAGTGTGAAAAGTAAAAGTGGACTACATGAATAGGATTATTTGCATAGTCTCAGTAACAAAAACAATGTCTGAATAACCCCTAAATCCTACTGAGCTCAACTAGGTTTATTACCAAGCTAGTGTGTATATCACTGCTGACAAACTGAGAGCCAGAACAGACTGGATCTAAAAGCTGGCTTCCCAGTGGCTTGGGGATGTGACATTTATATGCTGCACGGCCCCAAGGTATCTTTAAGCCACCCAGCTGTTTGCAGATAGATGGCTTCAAGATGCTCCATGGGTTCGGCATGTATATTCTGCATGCCGCCGGAGCTCCTTGCAGCTGGCTTCAAGCCACTGTAGAACATGGAAAGCCAACTTTTTGCCAACTGAAAAGAACTAGATCTTTGCCACTCTTTTTTCAGCCTGGGAAAAGGTGGCTAGGGGATGTGTCATATGTTCTTCATGGCCCCAATCCATATTCAGAAGAGGTGACTTCAAACCGCCCCTTCCACCCATCTATTTTGCCCCTTAGTCTCCAATAGATGCATTTTACTAAGGCATTTGTTGGAGTTTAAGGCAGTCTGCAGTGAAACATATACTACATGGGAATGAACACAATCAGCATTTTCTTCTGTAGGCATTTTACCAGTTCTCCTCCTCCTCCTAGTCTGTTTAAAGAAAGGAAACTAAACAGTACTTCCTTTCAGCCAGAGAGCTATTTTCCATCCATGTAGGAAACTCGAACACATAATTATCATAAACACAGTGGAACACAGATGTGAAGACCACACCCATATTGCCATCCAGAAACATCAAAGTAAATAATAATTAGGGTATATTTCTCTCTAGAATTATATATCTTGTTTGTAATGTTACATGAATTACTTTTATATGATTTGTGGAAGCATTTTAAAAGAGGACCACTAAGATGGCCTAAGCAGAATGTTCTGCAGTTTACTTTAGCCCAACTTTCCCAAACTGGTGCCTTCCAGATAGTTTGCAAGAAAAAAGAGGGTGATGTATATCCAAGTATTCTGTAGATGGCCTTTATTTTTTTATTATTACTTTAAAACAAGCCCAACATTTTTTGACTAATATAAATATTTCAATGGCCTTCCTTAGGGGGCATTTTATAAAAACTCTGAAGAAACTTGTCAACAAAATTGTAATAGGTTCAATTTAGGGTCACCATCAGTGAGAAACAACACACATACATATAAAAACAAATACAAATATAAATGATCAATTAAAATAAAAAGGGCAATATATATTAATATCTATATGAAATGTCATAATGCATTCAAAAAAAATTTATATACTGGTTCAAGCCTATATCAATATGTGAAACTAGGAGCAGAAATTTCTGGAGCTGAAATTCTCATTCCATTTGCTGGACAGACAAAAAAACTAGAGAATTAGGCTTCAGGTTGTTGTTTTTTAAATTTTTATTTTAGAAATGGCCAGAAAGAAAGGGGGAAGCCAGTGTTGTGTAGTGGTTTGAATGTTGGACAACGACTCTGGAGACCAAGGTTCAATTCCTCATCTGGCCATGAAACCCACTGGGTAACCTTGGGCAAGTCACATGCTCTTAACATAAGATGAAGGTAAAAAATCTTCTGAACAAATCTTGCCCCCAAAACCCCCATGATGTATTCAGTTTAGGGCCAGCATAAGTGAGAAACAACTTGAAGGCACACAACAACAACAACAGGAAGAAAGAGTGGGAGAGAAGAGGCGAGATTGCCTTCAATGGTGTAGTATGCAAACCTATCTATGCATACCTACATACACACACAGAGAGAGAGTGAATTTACAAAAGTGGGAGTCAGTCTTCTGAGCTGAGCCTGCAGGAAGAATTAACTTTTTATGTATTTTTAGTACTGCATGGAATATAGATATTCTAGGGTTAGACTTTAACTCCCCCCATTTTTTTTCTTTTTTTGAAAAATAATTCAAACTGACCTTCATCCACAGTGATTTTAACTATGATCCTATAATCATCTATGGGGGTATTTTCATAAAGGCTGTATACTAATCTGCCTGAAAGCTGCTGAAGTGCATTTTGAATTTCATTTTCCATGATGCCTCATTGCTTCAGGCTGATGGGACAAAAGCCACATTCCAAACCATCCAGAGGACATTAGGTTGGAAAGGTGGCTTTAGACTCACACACTCAGAAGGATACAGTGATTCTAATATGCCTGGTTTGAAACATGCACATTTTAAAAGTGAAGACTACCACGGCAAATTAGAACTTCACTCTTGATTTTATATGGTTTGTGTAGGTTTGCATCACTTTTCAAGGTAAATGCTTTTAACCCACCCACCATTTATTTATTTTCTATTTAGCTCATCTTCCCAGGGGAGCTAGGGTATATTCACAATTATAACACTTCAATACCCCTTCAATTACTATGGCTCCACTGTATGGAATCCTTGTAGTTTGGTGATGGCATTGGAAAATTCTGCTAGAGAATTATGTACTGATAATGCTCTCTAGTGAAGGATTTTAAACACCACCAAACTACAAATTTCAGGATTGAGTAAGAGGGAAGTTAAGGTGGTATGAAAGTGTAATAATGGATACAGGAGGGTGGTACATTACACACTGATATATAACATTTATGTCTGCATTTGTATATGTGCCTGTGGGTCATCTGTCAAACTTATGGTGACCCCATGAATTTCAAAAGGGAAAAATAGGGCATTATGTCCTATAGGGCAATATATCCAAAATCCTTACACAGAGGAGGTCTCTAAACTGAGTGACAAAAAGCATTAACCCAGAAAGTCTGGTACTTGTGAATGATAATGCAGAAACTTATTAAACCCATAAATTGCACATGTTTACTACAATGATACAATTTAAACTAAGGAATACTCAGGGATGTTTTTAGCAGTTCTTTCCTTAAAAAAAAGGCCTACAGCACTTAGTATTCGTTGATTGTCTCCCATCCAACTACTAACCCATGCTGGACCTATTTAGCATCCAAGATCATACAGGATCCACTCTTAACAGCTCTCCCCCTTTTTATAGCCATTTATCAGGCAGCACCCCCTCCCCAACTTTTTGCCAGCCTGTCTCTCTAGATTACTGCACTGTACTCTTCTAGTGCTGCTCTTCCACTTTAACTGCTCTGGCTGCCTTCTGTTTCATCCTGGGACTTGCAATTTAAGAAGGGGTATGTAGAATTCTCAGTCAGAGAGATCTTAGGCTTCACTGAACTACAAGCCTCAGAATGCAGTAGGAGGCAGCTGGAGCAGTAAAAGTGGAATAGTAGCACTATAACAGTGTAGTGGTCTGATTGGCTGTTGTGAACATTCCACTTTCCCAATATCTCTCCACAGCATGTGAGTCATAACCTTTCCTAAATATCTGAGAGCCAATGCGGTGTAGTGGTTTGAACATTGGACTATGACTATGGGAGTCCAGGGTTTGAATCTCTGCTCAAGTATGGAAACCTAGTGGGTGAGGCAATGACAAACTCCCTTTGAACCAATCATGCCAAGAAAATCTGGTGGTAGGTTTTCCATAAGTCACAAATGACTGGAAGGCACACTGCACCACCGCCATCAACAAAGCCTGGTCTACAAAGTTTAATTCAGAGTTCTGGAACTTGCATATGAACCAATCAATAGGAGTACAGTCTGCCCTTGCTTTACGCAGGGGATCTGTTCTGGACTCCCCCGCATAAAGCAAATACCATGCATGCTCAAGTCCCAATGTGATACACCTCCCCTTGTGCCCTGTGTGTATGCTGAAAGCCATGTATGACACGGGCGCACTGTAGAATACTTCTCAATGACTAGATAATATCCTGTGAAATTAATGAGTGTGTTATGTTCTTTGAGAAGTGAAGACCCCATTCAGAAGGGGTTCATAACTGCCTTGTTCTGCGGGAAAGGGGCTTGTGAATTGAACCAGACTATCATAGGATTCATACTCCTGATGAAGGGGCTTTAATGGAATTTGTGTTTAGAGGAATAAAACACAGTTTGAGGTGGAAATAAAGTCAGTGAGTGAACTGGAATAAGGACAATTTGTAACAAGTGAAGTGATGTACAGATTGTAACAAGCCTTGAGAACCAACTGCAAAAGGATACTAATTTAACTTCAGTCCGTAAATAAAAGTTATTTTTCTTCATATTTACAAAGGAGTGGCTTGAAATAATTTATAAATAACAACATCAAAAGCACACTACCAGAAATATTAAAACACTTAATACGAAAGGATACTGGGTCTCTTAAGTGAGTGGACTAAGATAAGAATTGGGGTCAAGGGGTAAAGAGATCGTTCTGAGGGAAGAAAAGTCTCAATCTACTTGTATGTTATGACAAGACAAGAATCATGTGTAACCCAGTGATCACACATGCCCTTACACCAAGGGTAGGAAAACTGTGTCCCTCCAACGTGATTTGCTTTCTAACATTCTCAACTAAGGACCAGTACAGACAGGCCAAAATAAAGTTGCTTCAGGTCACTTTGGAGGTAGGCTGTTTAAATGGAGGTGTGCTCCAGTCCTCAGGAGTGGAAAATGGCTTTGGTGTGGCTTCTGGCCTCTTAGGACGTATGCATCATTTAAACAGCATATCTCCACAGTGACCCAAAGCATATTTATTTTGGCCTGTCTCTATGGGCTAGTAATCTCTTTGGGCTCCTCACATTTACTATACATTTAATAACCTCTGTGAAGTTAGCTGAACTCACTTATGGACAGATGAATGCAATACTCCCTTCTTGAAGCCTGGCAGGGTAGCAAGACTGAGAGAAAGCCTTTCCCTATAAGATCTTAAGACTCTGGTGGGTTCAAATAGTTTGGACCTAAGATGTATAGGACTTTGTAGGTCATGACCAGCTTTCTTAATTGTGCATGGAAATGAACGAGTAGCCAGTGAAGCTGTTTGTACAAGCGAGTTATATGCTCCCTATAACTGGACTCAGTCAGCATTCTGGCCATAACGTTTTTGGGCCTGTGGAAGTTTCTGGACAGTTTCCAAAGGCAGCTCCACATAGAATGTATTACATTAGTCCAAACTGGAAATAAGGCATGTGTCACTGTAGCCAGATCTGATGTCTCAAGCAATGGACACTACTGGTGCACTAGTTTTACTTGTGCTAATGCACTCCTGGCCACAGCTGGAACCAGGGCACCCAGACTCAGAACTGAGTCCAAGAGAACATGCAAGCTGTGAACCTGAGATTTCCAGGGAAGCATAACCCCATCATGCACAGGCAAAGTCCTTATTCTCTGATCTACCATTTGACTGACCAGGCACCTCTTTTTTGTCAGGATTATGTTTCAGTTTGTTTGCTCTCATCTAGTCCATTACTGACAACAGACATTGGTTCAGTACCAAGACAGCTTCCTTGGAATCAGATGGAAAGGAGAGGCAGAGTTGGGTGCCATCAACATACTGGTGACATCGCACCCCATAAGTAAAGATGGCCTCTCTCAATAGTTTCATGTACACGTTAAATAATATGGGATACAAAACTGAGCCCTGAGGGACCCCACAATCCAATGACCAGGTGTCGAACAGGAATTCATCCCCCCAAGAAGGACCAGAACCACTGTGAAAGAGTTTCTCCAAGTCCCACTCCAGAGAGGCAGCCCAGAAGGATACCATTGTTGATGATATCAAAAGTCACTGAGAGGTCCTGCAGAACTGATAGGGTCACACTCCGCCCATCCAGTTCCCTGCATAGTCCCGTAATCTAGTCTGAGACCAGATTCAGTGAAACAGCACATCATCTGCAAATAAGTTCAATTCCTGACACCTCCAGGGATGGAAAAGCTATTTGAAACTGTAGAAAGCTGCTGCTAATCAGTACTGACAGTAGAAATAATGCTAATGTTGACCAACCGTCTGCTTCTGACTAAGACAGTGATAGTTTGAGGTATCTGCACAGATAATGTGTGGAAGAGGAGATAAACAGGAGTAAACTCAGCTTTTATATATGTATAGCAAACATGGGGTGTTGTAGCAGAGCAGCTTCCTCTTTTGCTTGCTATGGAATGCATGAAGGGGAAGCTCACATGTGTCTCCCTGGACCTGGAACATGTTTCACTGAACATATGATACTTTTCAATGGCACCCAGAAGTGTAGCTCCTTTCCTTCTTCTCACTGTTATTTCATGTTTCAAGATGCTTTACTTACAATTGTCATGTGAGTTAATCCAATCTTCTAACAGAGGTCCTTTGACTATTCACCTGTCCTTCATAACTGCCAGTATAGCAGCCTAATGGCTAGCATAGAAAAGAAACAGAACTGAGGAGTTCTGCTTCTTTTCTCAGTATTAGGTATTTTTGGAGCCATAGTCCAAACCATTAATATTTCTACGCTCTCCATTAGCTTTTATGTCCACCAACATAAAACATTTTATTTTCCACTTCTCTGACAAATTGTTATCAATCCCTGACTACTATCCTAAAATAGCCATAAGTTTTTAAAAAGTCATTGCTTCCATTACATTAAAGCTTTATTAAAGTGTTCAAAGCTATCAAAGTACTGAAATGTATTTATGTCAAGATAAGAGCTTCAATGTGAGATTCTTTGAATAAATCCCCCCCCCCCCAATTTCTTGGGTTTTTAAAATTCAAATGTCTCCCTGCATCCTCTAGGGTGGGAGGAATAATTTCATCATTTAACTTCCAGATATCTTGGGCTCAGGATAAGGCTTTTTTAGGCTCATGAGTAAGATTAGATTTTACAGGACTGGATAGAAGGTATCACAGATGGCTACTAATTCCAGCCTGTCACAATTTTCTGAGCTTGATCGAAGTATTCACCTCTTCAAATAAATTGAAACCACTTCCAGTTTGTTCAGGTTCTCAAACTACCCCATTACAAGAACCCAATCAGCATTCCCATAATAAAATGCTATAAATTTACTACTAGTACCACTGCTACTACTATTAAAACATTTTAACAATTATTTAATCATATCATGGAATATTTGTACATCATTACATTACACTTGTATTCTGCTGCTACTATACTCTAGAGTGCCATAAGCGTGAACTGTCCTATTGCAGTGGCATCTCAAACAAACAAACAAAATCCATTACACAAATTTATCTCAATCATACATTCCTTGACTTTCCCTGAATGATTTCCATTTTCTCGATGAAAGTGGCAACCCTGTATATAAGCCAATTCTTGTTCCTTCTTTGGACTGTGTATTATGCACAAGTCATTCAACACGTAATTTACTCTGCTGGAATGAAATTGTTGCCTAACTTCCTAAAGAAGTAGGTAATTAACCATTAAAAGAAATATGTGTATGTGTGTGCTTTGCCACAGAGACTAGAGTCTGAGTGCTACTTTAGTAAATATCTAGAGACTATCAGAAAATGTTTGCCAAACAGCACCTTGATTTTATGCATTTTATACTTATTCAGAAGTACATCATATTGGGGAAGGGCCAAAGCAGATGTGGACAGTGGGTTGACATGATACACTCACTCTTTCTGGTTCAAAAGTGGGGCCTACTTTTTATAATGGCGAGCCATCATGGTGTAGTGGTTTGAACATTGGACTACGATCCTGGAGAATCCCACCCCCCAGCCATGAAATCCACCGGATAACCTTAGACAAATCACACTCTTTCAGCCTCAGAGGAAGGCAATGGCAAACCTCCTCTGAACAAATCTTGCCAAGAAAACCTCATGATAAGGTCACTTTAAGTCAGAAACAACTTGAACGCTCACAACAACCAACTTGGTGATGCACCAAGGTATTAGGGCTACAAAACAAACCTTCCTCCTCTCCTTTATTGTATATATGGATGTTCTTGCCTATTTTTCCTTATCCAAGCTCCAATGTATGCACATTTACCAGTCTTCTGATCCCTCACATTAAACTTTTGGAATTCCATCTAAGCTTTTGGGGGGAGGGGGGCTTTTAACCGTTGCACAATTTGGATTTTCCTGAGAATGTCAGTACCTTTCACTTTTTTGTCTGTACCTCCTCCACTTTTAGGACATACAGCTGTTTACACTCAACATATGTGTTTGCTACTAGAGGGAAAGATACATGGTTTCATAGTAAAATATCAGATAAAAATAAAATAAATATAATAAAACTTGTATTTGTACCCCACTTTTTGTTAAAAACAAAGCAGCTTAGTGTTAAAAATGATACAGCAATATATACAAAGTATTCCCCCCCCCTTAAAAATAATTAAACAATTTAGGTTTAAAATTACATACATAATACATAAAACAGTTAAAACAGTAACAGTGGGCACAGTCATTATGTGAGGGAGTCATTACATCGCCAAGTAATTTATTCTGGGAAGGCCTGCTGGAAGAGATCTGTCTTGACAACTTTCTTGAAGTTGTCTAGGTTGGTAATTTGACGGATCTCATCTGGCAGGCCATTCCACAGGTTGGGAGACATTTTGCGGCCTTCGTTTTCAGCTAAATTTCTCCATATGTGGCTGGAAACACTGCACAAATCCAGAACATTATTTTTTGGAAAAGATTTTACCTTCTGCAGAGTTTTGGATAGTTTGCATGAACAACACCCTAAAACTGTAGAACTGGTAGACACAATTTTCTAGCAAGACCCCCTGCAGAAGGGCATTCTCCAAAACATTCCTAACAGATTAGCCCATGTAAGAAGGGAGTATAGCCTTCAAACTTCAGATTATAATTTGTTGTAAGGAACAACCAAAAGTATACAGGATAAGAATTTTTATCAAGGTAAGTGAGGGTGGGGGAGGGGAAGAGTCTCATGGCAACTTTAAAGTTCACCAGTTTATTTCACTTTAACAATCCTAGACTACACAGAATGCAGTCTCAGTGCCAAGCACTGACAGGTGTGAGTGTGTGTGTGTGTGTGTGTGAGAGAGAGAGAGAGAGAGAGAAATAGACATATAGCACATACTAGCTGGATGAGTCATTTGAAATGTGATGCTGGAGGCAAATTCTGTGGACACCATGTACTACAAAAAAAAAAAAAAAAAAAAAAAAAAAAAATAAATGGGTCCAAAAGTAAATCAAACTTCAGTTCTAAAAGCCAAGATGCTAAACTGAGACTTCCATACTTTGGGCACATCATGAGAAGACATGACTCACTAGAAAAGACAATAATGCTTGGTAAGGTAGAAGGCAATAGGAAAAGAGGAAAACTGCATTACAGGTGGATAGACTCAATAAAAAAGTCACATCCCATGAATTTGCAATACCTGAGCAGGGATGTTGATGATGGGGTGACTTGGAGGTCTCTCCTTCATACAGTTGCAATAAGTCAAAGTTAATTGATGGAAATTAACAAGAAGTTGGAGATGAGTTCTATGTGTACCATGGACTCTCAAAGAGACAAATAACTCAGTCCTAAGCAATTCAAGCCTGAATTCTCACTGGAAAGCAAAATGATTAAACTGAGGCTATTGTACAGTGAGCTCTTAGTATCTGCTGGGATTTGGTTCCAGGACCTCCTATGGATACAATATCCATGGATACTCAAGTCTCATTAAATATAATGGCATAGTAAAATGGTGTCCTTTATAAAAAAGAAAAAAACCTCAAGGTTTGCTTTTTGGAATTCATATTTTCAAGTCATGGATGGTGGAGTCTGTAAATAAAGAATTCATGAATAAGGAGATCTGACTGTACTGTGGGCATACCATGAGACAATATGACTCATTTGAAAAGACAATACTACTGGCAAAAGTGGAAGGCGGTAGGGAAAAAGGAAAACTACATTACAGTGGATTGACATAATAAAGGAAATCATGGCCATGAGCTTGCAAGATCTTAGCACGGCTGCTGATGACCATGGTTCCTGGATGTGTCTTATTCATAAGGTGGCCATAAATCAAAGCCTACATGATGTAATTAACAAATGAGCAAACACAGCATGATGATGGCAAGACATATCTTAATGATAGTTGTTAAGAGTTGTCATATGGAGATGGGTTGGTGACAAGTACATCCAAGTTTAGATAAGCATATAAACACAGGTGGTAGGGAATAGCCTTTTTCTAAGCCAAGTGAAATTGTTAGACCTATAGGGATGCCTAATTAGATAGGGATGCAAAAATTGAAGCTATTTTTCCCCCAGTGTCATAAAAAGGCAAGAGGTGGTAGTAAGATAGATCATGATAGATCATGTCATGAACAATGAAAATGCTAGTTTAGCATAACAATCTGGCCCCTGTAAATTATCACACAGGTAAGCTACTAAGCTATTACGGTAATTGTCTCTTGAGATTTCACATACCTCCCTCCTCCTAGACTGTGGATAATTGTTAGTCTACTGAAGTTGCACTTTATGCATTTGAAGAAGTGTGCTATAGTCCACTAAACCTTTCACTGATTTCTTTTAAGTATGCCACAAAGACTCCCCCCATCGGCTTTTCCCCTCTTTTTATATATTTCAGGGTGAGGAATAAATGTTGGAAGACAAACAGAAAGGGATCAATGCTGCAGACAATGGCATATGTTTCTGGAGAAAGTGACAGACTAAGAACATTGATCCATTTGATGCATATTAAAGTGGTGTCAAACAGGAC
Source organism: Sceloporus undulatus (assembly GCF_019175285.1). Taxonomy (NCBI): domain Eukaryota; kingdom Metazoa; phylum Chordata; class Lepidosauria; order Squamata; family Phrynosomatidae; genus Sceloporus; species Sceloporus undulatus. The sequence continues at coordinate 48,622,513 of NC_056526.1, read as the reverse complement.
TATTTCTGCAGTGCAGATGCAACCTTAGTGCTACAACTGTGTGGTGTGATTGAGCAAAGCTCTGTTTGCTATTCTTTTTTAAGGAAAAAAGTAACAGGTTGCTTGAACCCAAGTCTCACTGAATTTACAGAAATCTGTGAGTTTTTGCCTTTACTTCAGTGAAGTAACTCAGATGGCACCGATATAATGTATAAAGATGATCTGAAAACATAAGATAACATACAGATGGTATTCTCGATGCAATTTTGTGTGGCTCTTTTTAAAGGTTTTACTAGAGGTTATACAGTACAAAGAAGGCATTGTTGGACATTTCTAGGAATTATTATTTGGCATTATAAAGACATTTTTTGAACTTTCCAGCTCAAGAAGGTCTCACAACACTGCTATTGATTACAAAGCAGCATGTACAATATTTTGCACACCCAAACCATAAGAACTAGCAGGCACAATTTATATGCAAATACAGAGCTAAGAACAGAAAGTCAGAAAAGTCCAATTCTGAAACAAAAGTTTTGAGGTACCAATTAAAAGTTCAACAGACAGACCCACATACTCAGGAAATGATTTGAATTAGGCTGGCAAAGGCGGAAAACACAAGGGAATAAGCCCTATCTCATTGCATCGTTTCAGATTTACAATACCCACAATTGCCATCTCCATTGGCAGCCCTTGAATGATCAGACACAGATCTCCACCAGGAGCAAACTATACACAATCGCCCCTCTGGTTCCAGTCCTGTATTGCAATGAAGGGTGTCTTTGTCTGTGTTGCGGCCCTCAGTTATTGTGCCAGTATTTGCTATCCACTATTCACCCTGAGCCAGCAAGAACAAACCTCTTTACCAGGAAAAAAACAAAAACAAAAAACAGTGGTACAATTTCCCATCATTCATATTTCAAACTACATACATAACTCCAGAAAAAACTCTTAAAATAATCTGCTTTTCTGGCTCCCCTGTATTATTTCAGCATTTAGCAATTAGGAACAGGCCCCTGAAACCTGGTGATTATGCATGTTTTTGTTCTTATCAAAAAGTTGTTGTTGTACCTTCAAGTTTCCAACATATAGCAACACTAAAGTGAACCTATCATGGGGTTTTCTTGGCACAATTTGCTCAGAGGAGGTTTCCCATTGCCTTCCCCTACGGCTGAGAGAGTGTGACTTGCCCAAGGTCACCCAGTGGGTTTCATGCCCAAGTGTGGAATTGAACCTTGGTTCCAAGTCACAGTCCAACATTTAAACCATTATGCCACACTGACCCTACTTCCCATTTACTCAGAAGTAAATCCCATAGTACTGCATGAGGCCTCCTCCCAGGTTCATAGGATTAGTATGCAAAGGATTCTTGTAGCACCTTTGAGAGAAAAATGTTGGTAGCATAAGCTTGTATAGACTAAAGTCTATGCCTGTTCATAGGATGATCACGGTTATCATTTTCCACCCTCAGTATTCTTGTTGTTGTGTGCCTTCAAGTCATTTCCAACTTATGACAACCTATCACAGGGTTTTCTTGTTATGTTTCTTCAGAGGGGCTTTGCCACAGCCAACCTCTGAGGTTGAGAGAGTGTGACTTGCCCAAGGTCAACCAGTGAGTTTGCATTGCTGAGCCGGGATTTAGCCTTTAAACATACAAACAGAAAAATGTCTGTAATAATTGTTTGGTCTTCAGCTACATTCTCCAATATGTGCCTCCTCTAGAACTAATAGTCGCCAACAATTATTTTATTTTCCTTTCGGTAGTTCATTACTGGCCTTCTCCCTTATCAATGTAAACACAACACTGAAAGAAGTCAAAACAGGTTTCCAATTCCTAAATATAGGGCAGGGGGAGGACGCACAATAGGGAATGACGCAAGGAAGAACCCAGATTCACTTTGGGGAACTAAAATGTTGGTTTTAACAATACAACAACTACCAGAGTGACATAAAGGTTTGTATTTTAAGGGTTGTATCTTAACACATTACATTTTATTTTATAATTGTTTTAACTCTTAAAATTGTTTGTGGGTTTTTTTTAATTTTATATTTATTTATTTTAGTGTTGTACTGTTTTAGAACTGTATTGTTTTTATGTTGTGGTTCACCACCTTGAGTCCCTATATTGGGAGAAAAGTGGGAAATAATAATAATAATAATAATAATAATAATAATAATAATAATAATAATTGTTTGACATTTGGACTATGACTCTGGAGACAAGGGTTTGAATCCCGGCCCTCTGGATGACCATGGGCAAGTCACACTCTCACAGTCTCAGGAGAAGGCAATGCCAAACGTCCTCTGAACAAATCTTGCCAAGACAACCCTATGATAGGAAACAACTTGAAGATACACAACAACATCAACAAACAACCACCACCATGTACACTTCTAGTCAGAATTACAATATTGAGGATAGCAACCAGAAAGCAGAGAGCCTCTCTACTCTAAAGGTAGCTGCTGCCCAGATCATGTTCAAGAGTCTTGAGGAGCCACTGTCTTCTATCTCAGGCAACTTACATTAAAGTCACTCCAGGAGTGGAAAGTAATGACACAATTGAGGAGCAAGGAGTTTTCCCCTAAATGTCTGGCAAAGGACAGGTGAGTATTGGAGGGATGGGGGCAGAAGGTCTCCAAATGCAAGGCGACTCAACATCCTCCTTCTCCAAGGCCTGTCCTCCCCTTCAAATTCATCTGCCCAGGAGGAATCTCAAAAGGTCCTCCATTCTGGGCATGTCTAAGAAGCAGGAATTGATAGTTATATGAGGTTTTTTTTGAGCTTTGCATTTTGTGGTATCCTCCATTTTTCTGCAATGTCCTCCATTTTGAGGGGGCCTATCCTCCTTTGCAAGTGAGACATCGGATCACCTTGTCCAAATATATGTAGGGGAGAGAGGAAAAACAATCAAATCTGAAAGGGACGTTAAACTGAGTCCAACAGGCCTCAACAACCTTACCTCCCTCCCTAAAAATAACAACAGCAAAAAGGAAGATGAGCTCAGATCCACATTTAAAGCTGCTTTCAACCTTGGCAGGTGAACAGGTTAATAATAATAATAGTAATAGTAATAATAATAATAATAATAATAGTAATAATAATTTATTTCTATCCTGCCTCTGTAGGTTAACTGTGGCCCAAACCACACTGCAGAAATAATCCAGTTTGGGACTGCTTTAATTGCTCTGGTGCAATGCTAGGCAATTCTGGGAACTGTAGTGCTGACATTGAGCCTTTTCTGTCAGACAGAGAGCTCTGGTGCCACAATAAACTACAATTCTCAGCACTGAGCCGGGGCAGTTAAAGTGGTCTGAACCTGGTTTATTTCTGCAGTGTGGTTTGGACCTCTACTGTGGCTAAATGCTATGGAATTCTGGCCAGTTTGCCAAAGTTCCCTAGCAACTGAGCCACAACGGTTAAAAAGCGGGCTCAGCCCGGATTAATTCTCCAGTGTGGACGCAGCCTAGCACCCACACACAAGAGGCAGGTTTCCCATTAGTTTGGCACACTTACAGTGAAAGGTGGCGAAGCCAGGCTGCTTGGTCCCTTGGCAACTAGTTTCAGGCAAACTTGGCTGGGGAAGAAAACTCCTGAGAGGAAGGACTGCCAGCAGCAGCAGCGATCTCTTCCTCCCGAAACAATCATGAAGAAACATCACTTTTTCCATGAAGGAATTCTCCACATTTCCTCTGAGAGAGGATGCTACAATGTTGTCTTTAATAATACTGCCATCCATACTAGGGCATTATCCTGGTTTAAGCCCGCATAACTACCATTCCCAGGATGCCATAGCATGGAGCCAAGGCAATTAAAGCGGGCTCAAACCGGAATAGTGCTCCAGTGTGGATGCTATCAGTGTTGTTCCATAAGTAGTTTCCTAGGCTGAAGTGCAAATAAAACTTAAACAAACCGAAGCCCCCTCCTCCCTTATCCCTCCCCCTTCCTTTTTGTTTTACCTGTTTTTGTGGCGGGTCTTTAAGAGATTCCTCCCAAAGGGAGCCATGGCGAGAGCCCAAGGGAAGAAGGAGCCCACATCCAGCCTGGGCTTCAGCCTCTGGAGCGTCGAGATGAAGTTGTGCAACCCGTTGCTAACTTCTCCTTCGCACTCCTCCGGCCTCTTGGCTCGGCTTGGCTTTTGGAGGCCTGCCCAGCTCCAGGCTGGAAGGAAGGAGGGAGGCGTCGGGCAGGGACTGGAAAGGGGAGGGTGGTTGTTTTCCCCCTTTTTTGTTGTTGTTTCGGGGAGGGGGGGTAACTTAGACTTGAAAATACATACCCCCAAAAATCACTCGTGAGGAGTTTCAGGATTTTTTTCAGCCGTTTTGCTAAACTTTCTGAGCTGCTTTTGGGGGGAAAAAAAGAGCAGCAGCCTACATCCAAAGTCAAGAGCACTTTCTTTGGAGTCAGAATCCAGTTTGTGACCTTTTGTTGTGGCACCAGAGCTCTCTCTGACAGAGAAGGGTCAATGTCTCACAACACTACAATTCCCAGAATTCCCTAGAGTCAGGGTAGCTCAAGCAGTCTCAAACTGGGGTATTTCTGCAGTGTGTTTTGGACCTGGGAGTATATATACATATTTATTTTACAATCAAGATTACTCACTGGTAGTAGGTTTTTACTAGAGGACAAGCCCTACTGGCTACACCTGTTCTGTTCTCTGGAGCAGGGATGAAAATAGGATTCAGAGAGGCCATCCACTCCACATTGCAGACCCAACTTTAACTGTCATGGCTCAGGGCTATGGAAGTCTTGGAATTGTCGTTTGTTGTGGTGCCAGAGCTCTCACAAAATCTCTCACAAAACTACAATTCCCAGAATTTCATCAGTGGATTATTTCTTCAGTGTGAATGCAGCCAATGTGGCCCAAAGTCAGAGCAACCAGATGACCTAACCAGCAAAGAAGGTCAAGGCACCACAAAATGGAGGGCATTTTGAGGGGGGGAAATGGAGGACATGATGAAATAAAAGCTAAAAACACTCCTATAAATATAAATTCATGCTTCTTAGGGGTCATTCAGACCGTGAAAATAATCCCTATAGAATGTGAGTTAAACCTGTGTTGTTCACATGCATTTCATATGCATCTGGTTAAGTTTTTTCTTGGAGTATTCACACATGCAAGCTCTTGAATAAAGATGGAGTCAGTGATGAGACTGTATGTGACGCATGTACAAAGCATGCAGTTTTCCCCAGTCCATCCTGGGTCTATTTGCATTGGTTATTCACACAACAACCATTCCAAATTGGTTTTCAAAATCTCAGGATTCCCCCACACACTGATATCATCATCCTGGGTTAAGTGGGTTTATTGAAAGCCATCCCCCCCCCCCAATGTTATTGGATGCATTCAAAATGCATCTGAACAACAAAGATTCAACCCAGATTCAACCTAGATTATTTTCTCCAACTGAATAACCTGTTTTTCTAAAAAAATAACATTCTGTGTGAATAACCTATTCGAATAGACCTGGGATAAACCAGGATAAAACTCTGCATGCCTTGAACATATTTCAAATATACCTGCATTGTGGACTCCATCTTTCTTTGAGTGCTGGCATGTGTGAGCAACTGCACTCACAGAGATGCAGTTCCGTAATGTGTGAACAACAAATCTGGAATGCGTAAGTGGGATTATTTGCATAGTCTCACTAAACAAAAAGTGTCTGAATGACCCCCCCTTAGTCATGCTCAAAATGGAGGACATTTTGATATTCCTCCTGGACAGAAGATTGGAGTGTAGGACATGTCCTGGAAAAGGAGGATGTCTGGTAACCCAGCCCAAGGTCCATTTAGTATGGGAGTTGGAGGTGGCAGTACATGGATCTGGCCAAACAAAGGAGGGCAAGGGTGACAAGCAACTCATAACAGTTGTTGTTGTGAGCCTTCAAGTCATTTTGACTTTGGGTGACCCTAAGGTGAACCTGTGTACATTTAATGGGGTGGGCATTGCCATCCTCTGAGGCTGAGATAGTGTGACTTGCTCAAGGTCACTGAGTGGGTTTCCATGGCAGAGCTGGGATTGGAACCTTGGTTTCCAGAGTCATAGTCCAGTGCTCAAACCTACACTATGCTGACTCTTAACTCACAACAGCAGACAACCTTTGTTGAGACCACCACACAGTAGACACAGCTACCTTAGGAGTTTAACAGAGCTCTTCTTCAGAGAGGGGATAGAGGAAAGAGCGGAAACGGACAATTATTTATTCTAGTGTGCCAGAGACTGACACTAAATTTGTGCCTATTAGGTACAAAAGTTTATTTCTTACCTGGAAACTTGCTATGGATTGGTAGACAATGGTTCAGGGACCACTGAGTTATTTTCAGTTGCACTGTACTAAATAATCCAGCGTTAATTGTAGTTTGATTGTTGGATTATGGAGATTATCACACTGCATTTTCCTACTGGGCTGGGCACGGGATGTAACCTGAACAGAATGAAGGTTATTGCACAGCCCTGTTCTCATTCAGTACTCATCCTACACCCACTCCAGCCTTCTCCCGTTCCTGGTAAAAAACAGGAAAATTCTCTTCATAGCTGTCATGATCACTTTCAGGCCATTCCAGGTAATGTGCATGCAATAATCCTACCCAGTCCATCCTTGTACTCTGATTGGTTGAGATTCCCTCCTCCCCTCTCATCCTAGAATATCTACTCTTCTTCTGGTGGTGACACGAGGAGAGTAAGGCAGGTAATTTTGTTTTTTCCCATTGTTTTAATATTTTATTTTTAAAAATTATAGCCGTTATTGCGCTATGTTAACGAGAAAAAAAACCAAAATATTTTTTTGGCATTCCTTCAAATGCCAACTTTGCAGTACTATAAACCTCACAGCAACAGTATGCATAAGCAAAAAAGGGATGCGTTACAAATGACCTGCTAGAACAGCAAAGGGTGTGCGATAGTGTTCGTTGTCACCACATTAACAATGTCAGTGTCAAATGTGGTAACACCTGTTCCCATATTGTTAGTTTACAGAGCATTTCTGGGATGCAATCAGAACATTATGGATGCTAGTGAGATAATCCCCTATGAATCTGGAGACTAGGGTTCGATTCTCTTCTCAGTTATGAAACCCACTGGGTGACTTTGGGTAAGTCACTCTATCAGGCTCAGAAGGATGCAATGGCAAATCCCCTCTGAACAAACGTGCTAAGAAAACCCCATGACAAGTTTGCCTTAGGGTTACCATAAGTCAAAAACAACTTGCAAACATACAACACCAACATTAAGACATCAATTGTCTTTGAGTCCTCCCAGGAGTAATAAAGGTAGCCTGCAGTCTGACCTATGAACGCTTGGAAGTAAGCATCACATAGAGGACACTTCTCTGTAGACAGTATACACTTATCTCTCCAGATTTGCGACTTTGACTTTTGCGGATTTGATTATTCATGGATTTTATTAATATGTTCTTTCTAAGAATATCTAGGTCCCCTAGCACAACTCTATGGTCAACTTTATCCAAAAGTCACATTGATGGACCTACAGATTCCTAGAGAAAACACTCCACTAGGCATTTGTAGTTTATCCAGTATAATTCTATGGTCAGTGTCTGGCAGATGTTGATCACAGAGATGCACTGGAGGACCTAGAGATTCTTAGAGAGGTGTTCTCTCAGGTAAAAACATAGTGGCGGGGTACAGACTGCCTCTTTGCGGCGGTCTGCCGCCGCTGCCGGCTAGTCCGTGGGGGAGCCGGAGCCTCCATACGGCGCGGCTCCCCTGCGGACTGAAAAAGAAGCTCCAAAATGGAGCTTCTTTTTCCGTCGCGTTTGCAACGTAGCAAGGCGCCAGGGGCGCACTCGCTACGTCACAAGGGACGCGATGCGTACGGACGCTCAGCGTCCGATACGCAAAGATGGCGCTGGCCATGTAGAAGGGCCGGCGCCATCTTGTACGGACGGAGGAGTCCGTACTAGGCCCAGGGGCGTCTAAAAGAGACGCCCCTTTTTTAAAATGGGACGTCCTCCGGACGTCCCAAATGGCGGTGCAGAAAGCACCAGTGTTTTTGTTATTTGTGGTTTTTCCACATTCATGGGGGTCCTGTGTCCCAACCTCAGTGGATGTGGAGGGATGAATGTACTTGTACTTGCGGCAACATATCATTTTTGAGACAAATTCATATTGTTGGATTTAATGTACAAAACCCTGATGGCTTGGCCTTCAGTAATTGAATGACCACTTTCTCAGTCATATTAGCCTGACTAGAAATTGAAATCATAAAGAGTAGCTCTGTTGTGTGCTCCATCATCCTGAAATGCTGAGACATGGCTTCCTGAATGTCGCAACACCATCCCAAGAAAGCTGAGACTTACTCCATCTCCATCTTTTTTAAGTCTCCAGCAGTCAGGCAAAGTTACACTATTTTGTATGAAGTTTGATCTCTGTAAACAATGTCGGTTTGAGGGACTATTTGAATTGTGTGCATGTTTTAAATAATGTTTTAATATGTTTTAATCTTGTGCATTGATTTGAGAGTACTGAACGGCAGAGAAGTCTTTGAGTTCAAGGCTAAAGTGTGAAAGCATGTTTCTGAGATGCATCTTTTTAACTGACATGATATCTCAATGTACATGTTTGTAGTATATTTGATGCAGGAACAGACATGCCAGTTGCACCTGTTGCCTGGCATAACCTACCTATTTGAAGATATGTCACTGGCTTTGTCTGAGTTGGCTTCATCTGGATGCTGGTCATTTCAAGCGTTTTGCTATACAGCCAGCCCTCCATTTTCATGGGGGATCCATTCTAAACCTCCCCCCCCCCCCTGAAAACTCACAGATATTCAGGCCCCGTAGGCTTGAACAGGGCATGTGTCCACAAGTGGCTGCAGGGATGCACCTTGGGCACACACTCCACTTTAACCTCCTCTGTTTGCTCTTCATGAGGAAGCGAGGCTCGCAGATCTGAAGTTCGCATAAACGGAGGGGTAACTGTAATTTATAGCATCCTGCAGAATCCTTACTGTCTTCCCTTTAGGATATTGTAAACTGTTGATTGACAGGAAGAGGAAGTGGCAAATCTTGTAATGGGAAAACAGATGCATCTCCTGAGGTATGGTGGTAACTAATGGGATGAAGAACCCTGTGGACACAGTGTTCTGGTCAGGATCTGCTAGAGCAATCTCAGACATCAATACAAATACTGTACAGGAAGTGTGAGCAACAAAATATCTGATCCTCAAGTTGTTACAGCAGATGTACCTCCTCTGGGGAAGGCGTATAAGAAAAGTCCTGACTTTTGAAGTTAATAATATATGTGAATACAGGAAGCCCAATTCATTTGCCCTTCCTGTATTTATTTACACATATAATTAAAGCCCAGGGCTTTTCTCGGGACTGTTTCTGATGCTACTAGAATTATATGAGAGCCTTAATCTGTGTCTTTCCTAAACTGCTCTGGTAACATACAGTAGGACCCCTCAGGTGATATGTGATAAAAGGTGTGTCAACATGTTCTAAGCTTTTTAAAAGAACAATATATCAGGAAGACTAGAACCTGAAAAGGTGACTTTTTCTTTTTTTTTCTTTTTTTTAATTTTTTATTACACAAAAATATGATATATACAATATACAAATATGAATACCGAACAAATACAAATACAAACATATTACACAACAAAACACGAATACATTAAACATACATACTTATTCGTTACCGTTTAAAATTCTCTTCAAGTACTTCCAACACCCATTAT
>NC_056526.1:48591569-48612817 GCF_019175285.1 Sceloporus undulatus | reverse complement strand
AATGGCATGTCTAGAAGCAGGAATTGTATTATATGAGTTTTTTTTTCGAGCTTTGCATTTTGTGGTATCTCCCATTTTTCTGCAATGTCCTCCATTTTGAGGGGGCCTGTCCTCCTTTGCAAGGAGACATCGGATCACCTTGTCAAATGTATGTAGGGAGAGGGAAAAAACAATCACAATCTGAAAGGGACGTTAAACTGAGTCCAACAGGCCTCAACAACCTTACCTCCCTCCTAAACAATAACAACACAAAAAGGAAGAGAGCTCAGATCCACATTTAAAGCTGCTTTCAACCTTGGCAGGTGAACAGGTTATAATAATATAATAATAATAATAATAATAATATAATAATAATTTATTTCTATCCGCCCTCTGTAGGTTAACTGTGGCCCAAACCACACTGCAGAAATAATCCAGTTGGGACTGCTTTAATTGCTCTGGTGCAATGCTAGCAATTCTGGGATGTAGTGCTGACATTGAGCCTTTTCTGTCAGACAGAGAGCTCTGGTGCCACAATAAACTACAATTCCCAGCACTGAGCCGGGCAGTTAAAGTGGTCTGAACCTGGTTTATTTCTGCAGTGTGGTTTGGACCTCTACGTGGCTAAATGCTATGGAATTCTGGCCAGTTTGCCAAAGTTCCCTAGCAACTGAGCCACAACGGTTAAAAAAGGGGCTCAGCCCGGATTAATTCTCCAGTGTGGACGCAGCCTAGCACCCACACCAAAGAGGCGGTTTCCCATTAGTTTGGCACACTTACAGTGAAAGGTGCGAAGCCAGGCTGCTTGGTCCCTTGGCAACTAGTTTCAGGCAAACTTGGCTGGGGAAGAAAACTCCTGAGAGGAAGGACTGCCAGCAGCAAGCAGCAGCAGCAGCAGCGATCTCTTCCTCCCGAAACATCATGAAGAAACATCACTTTTTCCATGAAGGAATTCTCCCACATTTCCTCTGAGAGAGGGATGCTACAATGTTGTCTTTAATAATACTGCCATCCCTACTGGGGCATTATCCTGGTTTAAGCCCGCATAACTACCATTCCCAGGATGCCATAGCATGAGGCCAAGGCAATTAAAGCGGGCTCAAACGGAATAGTGCTCCGTGTGGATGCTATCAGTGTTGTTCCATAAGTAGTTTCCTAGGCTGAAGTGCAAATAAAACTTAAACAAACCGAAGCCCCTCCTCCCTTCTCCCTCCCCCCTTCCTTTTGTTTTACCGTTTTTGTGGCGGGTCTTTAAGAGATTCCTCCCAAAGGGAGCCATGGCGAGAGCCCAAGGGAAGAAGGAGCCCACATCCAGCCTGGGCTTCAGCCTCTGGAGCGTCGAGATGAGTTGTGCAACCCGTTGCTAACTTCTCCTTCGCACTCCTCCGGCCTCTTGGCTCGGCTTGGCTTTTGGAGGCCTGCCCAGCTCCAGGCTGGGGAAGGAGGAGGGAGCTGGAGGGACTGAAAGGGGAGGGTGGTGTTTTCCCCCTTTTTGTTTGTTGTTTCGGGGGGGAGGGGTACTTAGACTTGAAATACATACCCCCAAAAATCACTCGTGAGGAGTTTCAGGATTTTTTTTAGCCGTTTGCTAAACTTTCTGAGGCTTTTGGGGAAAAAAAGAGCAGCAGCTTCAATCCAAGTCAAGAGCACTTTCTTTGGAGTCGAATCCAGTTTGTGACCTTTTGTTGTGGCACCAGAGCTCTCTCTGACAGAGAGGGTCAATGTCTCACAACACTACAATTCCCAGAATTCCCTAGAGTCAGGGTAGTCAAGCAGTCTCAAACTGGGGTATTTCTGCAGTGGTTTTGGACCTGGGAGTATATATACATATTTATTTTACAATCAAGATTACTCACTGGTAGTAGGTTTTTACTAGAGGACAGCGCTACTGGCTACACCTGTTCTGTTCTTGGAGCGAGGATGAAAATAGGATTCAGAGAGGCCATCCACTTCACATTGCAGACCCAACTTTAACTGTCATGGCTCAGGGCTATGGAAGTCTTGGAATTGTTGTTTGTTGTGGTGCCAGAGCTCTCACAAAATCTCTCACAAAACTACAATTCCCAGAATTTTCATCGTGGATTATTTCTTCCGTGTGAATGCAGCCATGTGGCCCAAAGTCAGAGCAACCAGATGACCTAACCAGCAAAGAAGGTCAAGGCACCACAAATGGAGGGATTTTGAGGGGGGGAATGGAGGACTGATGAAATAAAAGCTAAAAACACTCCTATAAATATAAATTCATGCTTCTTAGGGGTCATTCAGACCGTGAAAATAATCCCTAAGAATGTGAGTTAAACCTGTTTTGTTCACATGCATTTCTATGCATCTGGTTAAGTTTTTTCTTGGAGTCTCACACATGCAAGCTCTTGAATAAGATGGAGTCAGTGATGAGACTGTATGTGACGCATGTACAAAGCATGCAGTTTTCCCCAGTCCATCCTGGGTCTATTTGCATTGGTTATTCACACAACAACCATTCCAAATTGGTTTTCAAAATCTCAGGATTCCCCCACACACTGAATCATCATCCTGGGTTAAGTGGGTTTATTGAAAGCCATCCCCCCCCCCCCAATGTTATTGGATGCATTCAAAATGCATCTGAACAACAAAGATTCAACCCAGTTCAACCTAGATTATTTTCTCCACTGAATAACTGTTTTCTAAAAAATAAACATTCTGTGTGAATAACCTATTCGAATAGACCTGGGATAAACCAGGATAAAACTCTGCATGCCTTGAACATATTTCAAATATACCTGCATTGTGGACTCCATCTTTTTGAGTGCTGGCTGTGTGAGCAACTGCACTCACAGAGATGCAGTTCCGTAATGTGTGAACAACAAATCTGGAATGCGTAAGTGGGATTATTTGCTAGTCTCACTAAACAAAAGTGTCTGAATGACCCCCCCTTAGTCATGCTCAAAATGGAGGACATTTTGATATTCCTCCTGGACAGAGATTGGAGTGTAGGACATGTCCTGGAAAAGGAGGATGTCTGGTAACCCAGCCCAAGGTCCATTTAGTATGGGAGTTGGAGGTGGCGTACATGGATCTGGCCAAACAAAGGAGGGCAGGGTGACAAGCAACTCATAACAGTTGTGTGTGTGAGCCTTCAAGTCATTTTGACTTTGGGTGACCCTAGGTGAACCTGTGTACATTTAATGGGGTGGGCATTGCCATCCTCTGAGGCTGGATAGTGTGACTTGCTCAAGGTCACTGAGGGGGTTCCATGGCAGAGCTGGGATTGGAACCTTGGTTTCCAGAGTCATAGTCCAGTGCTCAAACTACTACTTCTCCCCTCTTACTCACAACAGCAGAACCTGTTGAGACCACACAGTACACGCTACCTTAGGGTTTACAGAGCTCTTCTCAGAGAGGGGAAGAGAAGAGCGGAAACGGACATTATTTATTCTAGTGTGCCAGAGACTGACACTAAATTGTGCCTATTGGTACAAAAGTTATTTCTTACCTGGAAACTTGCTATGGATGGTAGACAATGGTTCAGGGCCACTGATTATTTTCAGTTGCCTGTACAAATAATCCAGCGCAATTGTAGTTTGATTGTTGATTATGGAGATTATCACACTGCTTTCCACTGGGTGGGCAGGGATGTAACCTGAACAGAATGAAGGTATTGCACGCCCTGTTCTCATTCAGTACTACTCCTACACCCACTCCAGCCTTCTCCCGTTCCTGGTAAAAACAGGAAATTCTCTTCATAGCTGTCATGATCACTTTCAGGCCATTCCAGGTAATGTGCATGCAATAATCCTACCCAGTCCATCCTTGTACTCTGATTGGTTGAGATTCCTCCTTCCCTCTCATCCTAGAATATCTACTCTTCTTCTGGTGGTGACACGAGAGAGTAAGGCAGGTAATTTTGTTTTTTCCCATTGTTTTAAATTTTATTTTTAATTATAGCCGTTATTGCGCTATGTTAACGAGGAAAAAACCAAAATATTTTTTGGCATTCCTTCAAATGCCAACTTTGCAGTACTATAAACCTCACAGCAACAATGCATAAGCAAAAAAGGATGCGTTACAAATGACCTGCTAGAACAGCAAAGGGGTGCGATAGTGTTCTTGTCACCACATTAACAAGTCAGTGTCAAATGTGGTAACACCTGTTCCCATATTGTTAGTTTATAGAGCATTTCTGGGATGCAATCAGAACATTATGGATGCTAGTGAGATAATCCCCTATGAATCTGGAGACTAGGGTTCGTTCTCTTCTCAGTTATGAAACCCACTGGGTGACTTTGGGTAAGTCACTCTATCAGGCTCAGAAGGTGCAATGGCAAATCCCCTCTGAACAAATGTGCTAAGAAAACCCCTGACAAGTTTGCCTTAGGGTCACCATAAGTCAAAACAACTTGCAACATACAACACCAACATTAGACATCAATTGTCTTTGAGTCCTCCCAGGAGTAATAAAGGTAGCCTGCAGTCTGACCTATGAAGCTTGGAAGTAAGCATCACATGGAGGACACTTCTCTGTAGACAGTATACAGACTTATCTCTCCAGATTTGCACTTTGACTTTTGCGGATTTGATTATTCATGGATTTTATTAATATGTTCTTTCTAAGAATATCTAGGTCCCCTAGCACAACTCTATGGTCAACTTTATCCAAAAGTCACATTGATGGACCTAGAGATTCCTAGAGAAAACACTCCACTAGGCATTTGTAGCTCATCCAGTATAATTCTATGGTCAGTGTTGGCAGATGTTGATCACGAGTTGCACTGGAGGACCTAGAGATTCTTAGAGAGGTGTTCTCTCAGGTAAAAACATAGTGGCGGGGTCACGCGCTGCGCGCGCGCCGCGCGTAGTCCGTGGGGGAGCGGAGTCCACACGGCGCGGCTCCCTGCGGACTGAAAAAGAAGCTCCAAAAATGGAAGGCCAGGGGCGCACTCGCTACGTCACAAGGGCAGCGACGCGTAGACGCTCAGCGTCCGATCGCAAAGATGGGCGCCATGATGAGGGGCGGCGCCATCTTGTACGGACGAGTCCGTACTAGGCCCAGGGGCGTCTAAAGAGACACCCCTTTTTAAAATGGGACGTCCTCCGGACGTCCCAATGGCGGTGCAGAAAGCACCAGTGTTTTTGTTATTTGTGGTTTTTCCACATTCATGGGGGTCCTGTGTCCCAACCTCAGTGGATGTGAGGGATGAATGTACTTGTACTTGCGGCAACATATCATTTTTGAGACAAATTCTATTGTTGTATTAATGTACAAAACCCTGATGGCTTGGCCTTCAGTAATTGTGACCACTTCCTCAGTCATATGCCTGATAGAAATTGAAATCATAAAGAGAGCTCTGTTGTGTGCTCCTCATCCTGAAATGCTGAGACATGGCTTCCTGATGTCGCAACACCCATCCCAAGAAAGAGATACTTACTCCATCTCCATCTTTTTTAAGTTCCAGCAGTCAGGCAAAGTTACACTATTTTGTATGAAGTTTGATCTCTGTAAACAATGTCGGTTTGAGGGACTATTTGATTGTGTTGCAGTTTTAATAATGTTTATACGTTTTAATCTTGTGCATTGATTGAGGTACTGAACGGCAGAGAGTCTTTGAGTTCAAGCTAAAGTGTGAAAGCAGTTTCTGAGATGCATCTTTTTAAACTGACATGATATCTCAATGTACATGTTTGTAGTATATTTGATGCGGAACAGACATGCCAGTTGCACCTGTGCCTGGTAACCTACCTATTTGAAGATATGTCACTGGCTTTGTCTGAGTTGGCTTCATCTGGATGCTGGTCATTTCAAGCCTTTTGCTATACAGCCAGCCTCCCATTTTCATGGGGGACCCTTCTAAACCTCCCCCCCCATGAAAACTCACAGATATTCAGGCCCCGTAGGCTTGAACAGGGCATGTGTCCACAAGTGGCTGCAGGGATGCGCCTTGGGCACACACTCCACTTTACCTCCTCTGTTTGCTCTATGAGGAAGGACGGCTCGCAGATCTGAAGTTCGCATAAACGGAGGGGTAACTGTAATTTATAGCATCCTGCAGAATCCTTACTGTCTTCCCTTTAGGATATTGTAAACTGTTGATTGACAGGAAGAGGAAGTGGCAAATCTTTTAATGGGAAAACAGATGCATCTCCTGAGGTATGGTGGTAACTAATGGGATGAAGAACCCTGTGGACCGTTTCTGGTCAGGATATGCTAGAGCAATCTCAGACATCAATACAAATACTGTACAGGAGTGTGAGCAACAAAATATCTGATCCTCAAGTTGTTACAGCGATGTACCTCCTCGGGAAGGCGTATAAGAAAAGTCCTGACTTTTGAAGTTATAATATATTGATATACAGGAAGCCCAATTCATTTGCCCTTCCTGTATTTATTACACATATAATTAAAGCCCAGGGCTTTTCTCGGGACTGTTTCTGTGCTACTGTTATATGAGGCCTTAATCTGTGTCTTTCCTAAACTGCTCTGGTAACATACAGTAGGACCCCTCAGGTGATATGTGATAAAAGGTGTGTCAACATGTTCTAAGCTTTTTAAAAGAACAATATATCAGGAAGACTAGAACCTGAAAAGGTGACTTTTTCTGAATGACAAACTGCCTTGTCCCCCATCCAACAAGCAGGGACGTAGCCAGGATTTTGGGAAGGGGGGGTCCAGACTAAGTGCACCATTTAATGGGGCTGGTTGGCGGTGTGCTGCAACAGCACCACCATTCATTTTATTTAACGGAAGAGGGGGTCCGGACCCCAAGAACCCCCCCCCCCTTGGCTACGTCCCTGCAACAAGGATACTGACTATGCTGGCTAGGAATCCTAGCAACTATAGTTCCAACATTTTCAGACTCTGAAAAGACATGTTGCTAGTTCTTTCCACATAATCTGGAGCCACAAATCTATGTAGCAAGTGTTGATGGGAGGAAAAGCTCCTGAGCCACTGAATTCAAATTGCCTGAAGCTTTTGAGATGCTGAATGTGGGACTTAGGAATTGATGTACAGTGCTCCAAGTGCAAATATTTACAGCATATAAAGATACACCCTACAGGAGTTCACTTGGTATCTCTTGGCTAGCACTGCAGCATTAACACTGAGTATCCCTAGACAAGACAGGTGTCTTTCCTCAATCTATGAATAAAATGGTGTGCTCAAAAGTAGGAAAAACACTATGCGCATTATGAGCATAGTTCACCAACCGCATGCACTGCTGTTCTACTCTCCTATTAGAGATGATGGGAACTGAAATTACCTATTAGAGCCATTATGGAAATCAGATATATGTCGTTACAAAAGGGTGTGAAACCCATAAAATGGGAATGGTGTGTGTGTGTGATATTTTGATGATTTCTGCACACTACAAGCATACAGAATTAAAATGTGGATGCTTATCCCCCACCCCCTTGTTAATATGCTTAGAATTTCAGTTGAAAATCTTTTTTGATATGGTTATTTTAGTCATTATAATATTCTAATGTAGTGCACAAACTGGACAAACTACTTTAAGTGAGAACCCTGGTTCACTTTCCCCACTGCTGCCTCACAAATAGGAGAGTGCAATTAACTAGAGTACATTTTGTCTCTTTAATACTTAACTTCACATGTCAAGTGTCCATGTACAAAAAAAATGTAATATGCATGAAGATGGATACATAGTAGTAACTTGTGATTTTCTAATAAAAATATACTTTTTCCCCTTGTGCATAATAAAATGCTTCTGAATTTTAAAAAATGTTTTTATTACCAAATTTAAACCTCCTTGATAAGTTAACTGATTCCAAAGCAGTACATGTGTGCACTCCTCATTCAGAGTCTGAAAGTAATTATTTACAAATAAGTTATTTTGAAATTGTTATTAATCCTCTTCCCCAACAGTGAAGGTATAGTGACAGAGTATTGCAATTGTTAAGAAGGATTAATTTATTTGTGATCTAACTCCAACATGGTTCACATACTTGCATGTGGTGAGCCTCAGGCTTCTAGGCACACATAGTGAAGGGACAACAGAAGGCTTTCTTGAAGGCTGCTTCAAGGTACGAAACTGCCTCTCCCAGGAGGTTGTCCTGCTCTCTGCTCTCTTTCCACTTTGCCTTCCATTGGTGGATGAAGATCTTTATGTATAAACAGAATTTTGGCCATTACCTAGTTGTTGGAAAGGTGTACTTTTTTAATGGGAAAGTGTATTCTGTTTTTGCATATTCTATTTTTAAATGCCTTTAAATCATTTTTGAGGAAGGTTTTTAATACAATATGTATTTAATTGTTTGAAATAAATATCATATAGTATACTATGATATTTAATACTGTGATTTTTTATTTTATTTATTTATTTACAGATATTTTCTTTTAATCTGCATTGTAAACACCCTTGTGTCCTTGAAAAATTATATATTATTCCATATTTTCCCAAACATTATTTTTCAGTTCTAGTGCCATACTGTTCTTCCAACTACAACATCCTCATGACCATGGGCCACAAGCCACTTTTACTGGTATTAAGTATAACAAACAAACCTCTCCCACTCATAATGCTCTTCTGCATTATGAATGCAGTGTCATGTGCACAATCTTCGGAAGTAAATGGAATTTTTAAATGAAACTGCCACAAACCCAGATGCCTACTCTGTCCTCACACCTACTCTGGAGGAATATTGTTGTTGTTGACTGCCCTTGAGTCATCCTCATCTCACTGTGACTATTTACAGGAGCCAGTAACATCACCCACAACACAAGAGGTACATCTACGTACCCTTCCTCCAATGTGGTATATGCCACTCTATGCCTAAATATCCTAAAGGCACCAGATCCGGCTTGATCTTGGAAGCCAGGTAGGGTCAGACCTGATTAGTACTTGGATAGGAGACCACCAATAAATACAGGTGCCTGAGGCTAAATTTCAGAGGAAGGAAATGGCAAAACCACCTCTGAATGTTTCTTGACTAAGAAAATCCAGTGCAATTCATGGCGTTGTCATAAGTTGACAGGTAATTTGGAGGCATATTCACACATACTAGCAATGCCCCCGACACTCTACATTGGAGAAACAGGACATTCTCTGTACAAAAGGATTAATGGCCACAAATCTAAAATTAGAAATGGCAATACCTAAAAACCAGTTGCAGAACAATTTAGCCTTCCTGGACATACAGGTTCTGAAGAGCCCTGGTGGCGCAGTGAAGAGCCCTGGTGGAGCAGTGGTTAAATGCTTGTACTGCAGCCATTCACTCACAAACTATAAGGTGATGAGTTCAGTACCAGTCAGGGTTGAGGCTTGACTCAGGCTTGCATCTTTCTGAGGGTACTAAAATGAGTACCAGCTAGTTGGGGGCAATTATAAACCCCTTAGAGACTATTTAGGTGGTATGTAAAGATCTCAAGGACCTCTATCACCTCTCCTAAGCCTTTGAAAATTTAGAGCAGGAGACTGATAGCATCTTTCTAGATTCTATTACATCCCACCCCCCTCCCACAACTGTATAAATATGTTTCATTTATTAATGCCACTGGCTAATGCATCTAATTTATAGCCACGAAAGGTCATGCTAAAAAAAAACCAGCCTTAAAGGGGTTGCCAGATTTTCTTTTTTCTCCCCCTTCCTCCATTTTAGATATGTTGTTTCCCAGAGAATCTGAATATTCAGCAAGGATATCAGATGCCCTGTGAACTACATATCTCAAGTCTTTTTGCGCTTGGGAGACTGCCTAGTTTGTTCACAACAAGGTCGCAGCTGTACAGAACCATGGTTTCTAAGATGTGTGTCATTTCAAATGCAAATCATACTCCTACTGATCACATTCTCCAGGTTGCAACAGTTTGCTTTTGCCTAAACCTGTCTTTTGTCTAAACTTCCCTTCCCCTTGCTAAGTTAATGGAGTGCAGACTACCATTGCACCTTGAATTCAGTTTCGAGCAACTGAAGTAAGCTGATGACAAAGGCAGAAAGTGGGAGGAAGAGACAGAAACAGGGTATTTTTTGAAGTAGCTGAAAAAGTGGGATGCAGAGGATTAATCTGGGCAGGATTAACTGGAGCAGTTTGGAGCATATGTAACTTTGTGTTGGCCTGGCCATATACTAGGGTTGCCTGGGGGCGGAACATCCACATGCCCCACAACCCTAGTACATGGTGGTGGCGGCGTCATCATGGCAGCCCAAATAGCACCACTGCTGAGTGCCCAAACATGGTGCACAGGAAGTGGCATCATGATGGCGCCACTTCCTGGTTGCGGCACCACAACAAAGGAGCTGCTCTAGGCAGCTCCTTTTCATTGCAGTTCCAAAAGCTTTGTTCCGCAGACAGCCGCAGAAATGAAGCCATGGAAGAAAGGGGCCCAAGGACACCCCTTTTGCAGGACCACAGAGAAGCAGCATTTTGCCGCTTCGCCATGGTCCTGAAAAGTGCCGGATTGAGGCCTCTGGACTGCCAGTGAGGGTGCACTGCCCCCAGCCTGGCAAGAAAAGGGGTGGGTGCAGGCTGCCCCTAAAGGGGAGGTCTGTACCACGCCATAGAAAATTACCTGACCCAATTTACATAAATCTAGTACACGGCTGATTCAGTATGCCAGGGGCAGGGATGAATGGAACTTCACAGTGGTGAGAGTTCCCAGTTATTGTTGTTGCTGCTGCTGCTATTTTGGTGAAAGGAGTCAGTAGTGCAAGGTTAAAAGAGTCATGTGAGGGGTGGGCAACTATTGGGAGTTAGGGGGCAGCACTAGTTCCCATCCCACAGACTTTGCACAAAAGTAGCCCAGCCCTGGTATATACACTGAGCTTGTCCAGATCCCACATGTTGTATGTGTCTGTGTCTGAGAAAGGTGCTCAGCCCCAAGATGCTCACTTCTGGGGATGTAACCAGGGTTCTGAGTGATAGCACTTGACTAAGAAAAATCTACCTTATTTGTGGAACCAGGTTGTAGAACATCCTCTCCAAGGAACTTGAAAGGCTATTTCATTCTATGAAGATAGTTCTGGAATGTAAGAAGAGCCTTGCTGGATCAGATCAAAGGCCAGTCTAGTCTAATTTAATCTAATCATGATATTTTTGCTGATACAAACTTTTTGTAATGCGTGTGTTTGATGTGATAATTCCATACGGTTGCTGTACTTTTCCTTCTCCTTCTCCTTCCCCTCCTCCATCCTCCTCCTCTCTCCTTTAAAAATATAAATTTCCTTGCAAAGTGTTTCTAATTATTATGTGGCTATCCTTAAACTTTAAATGGTATGAATAGAAAGCGAATTAGTATACTTTGGGAGTGCTGCTTACTCCACCACTGCCACCAAATGTGACAGTTTTCCTTGCTACCAATGTAAGGGCCTCCTCCTATTCCATGACTGCAGCCACAAACTGTGAGGACCTATATATATGCTTTTGTGGTGGACATCATCCCTCTTACTGTAACTGCTACCACTGCAGACATGGTGTCTGAACTCAAATTTCAAATATGTGGTGTTCTTGAAGGCAAAAGGGTATAATATAATAAAGTTATTGTGTGTCTTCAAATCAATTCTGACTTATGGCAACCTTAAGGCAATCCTGTCACAGGGTTTTCTTGGCAAGATTTGTTCAGATAGGGTTTCTTTTGCCTTTCTCTGAGGTTAAAAATGTGACTTTCCCAAGGTCACCTAGTGGGTGTAAATGCTGAGCAGGGATTCAAATTAAGGTCTCCAGAGTCATAGTCCAATGCTCATAGAATCATAGAATCATAGAGTTGGAAGAGACAACAAACTCTCAATCAAAGCATCCCCAACAGATGGCCACCCATCTCCAGATCTCCAAGGAGGGAGACTCCACCACATTCTCAGGGAGTGTGTTCCACTGTCGAGCAATCCTTACTGTCAGGAAGTTCCTCCTAATGTTGAGATGGAATCTCTTTTCCTGTAGATTGCATCCATTGTTCCGGGTCCTGTTCTCTGGAACAGCAGAAAACAAGCGTGCTCGCTCCTCAGTATGACATTCCTTCAAATATTTAATTTGTTTTTATTTTATTTTATTTAAACAGTGTTATCATATCATCTCTTAACCTTCACTTCTTCAGGCTAAACATCCCAGCTCCCTAAGCCGTTCCTCATAGGGCATGGTTTCCAGACCCTTCACCATTTTAATCGCCCTCCTTTGGACAGGCTCCAGTTTCTCAACCTCTTTTCTGAATTGTGGTGCCCAGAACTGGACATAGTATTCCAGGTTGGGCCTGACTAAAGCAGAATAGAGTGGTGCTATTACTTCCCTTGATCTAGACACTATACTTCTATTGATGCAGCCTAAAATTGCATTGGTCTTTTTAGCTGCCACATCGAACTGTTGACTCATGTTCAACTTGTGTTCCATTTGGACTCCTAGATCCCTTTCACATGTAGTCTCATTCAGCCAAGTGTCCCCCATCCTATATCTGTGCATTTCATTTTTCCACCCTAAGTGCAGTATCTTACATTTCTCCGTGTTGAAGAGAAATGTCAAAAATGTTGACAAAATGTTTAAAAAGAGAGAGAAATGTTGTTGGTGGGGCTCTTCAGAGTTTCCCTCCAGAGGGACGCTGCAGCAGACAAAAAGAACCCGGAAAAATTGTGATGCATCCAAGATGCAAGCGCAGCCCCCAGAGGTGCGGATGTGGTGCCGTGCTTGCATCATGCCTGTTCACCCCGTATGGTCGGCACCACGTAAAGATGGTTCCGTCCATAGTTGTTAGAGTTCTGGAGCTTTTGAATGCTGCACGCTGCGGAACCCTAAAATTGGCCCCAGACTGCCAATGTCTGTACTGGGCTGATGTCAGACTAACTGGACGATAGTTGTTGGGATCATCTTTTTTTCCCATTTTGAAGATGCGGACAATGTTTGCCCTCCTCCAGTCTGCTGGGATTTCTCCGGTTCTCCAGGAGTTCTCAAAGATTATTGCCAATGGCTCTGATATTACATTAGCCAGTTCTTTTAATACCCTTGGATGTAGTTCCTCTACCGTGGAGACTTATATTCATTTAGATTAACCAGGTATTCCGGTACTATTCTTTACTTATTCTGTGCTGAAATTCCCCTGTTCTATCCTTTGCTGCATTATCCTCAGGCTGAGCACCCTTTGCCTTTTTGAGAAGACTGAAGCAAAGAAGGTGTTGAGTAATTCTTCCTTTTCTCTGTCCTCTGTCAGCATTTTGCCATCTTCTCCACACAGTGGCCCTTCTTCCCGTTGCTGCGGACATACCCCCAAAAGCCCTTTTTATTGTTCTTAACCTTTCTTGCAAGCCTGAATTCATTCTACACTTTAGCTTTTCTGACTTTTCATCTACATGTGCTAACTATTTGTTTGATTTCCTCTTTGGTGATTTCCCAATTTTTCCATTTCCTATATGTGTTCTGTTTAAAACCACTACACCATGTTGGCTTCAAACATGATGATTTATTAAATAGAACTTGAATATAACATTACAGATTATTTATTTCAGACATCTAAATCTCATTTCTCACTCTCAAGTACATTAATCTCCTAGCTAATTCTGACTCTGGCACTAATATTTCTAACCACTCAAACTTCTAAACCCCACTGTAACACATCCTTAACCCCAACAGACTACTATATTCCCTTTTCCTGACCAACACAGCTGCCTTTTCAAAATTCATTCAGACATTTCAGCAACCACCACTAACTCCCAAGATCCCATTTTTTCACTCTCTCTTGATGGATTTTTATAACACAGAATGCACAGTGCAGACAGAACTATATTACTTTAATATCTAATAAATAAAATAGCATTTTCCCCTAAGAAGTCCAGAACATCACCTGTACCAATTGGTTTTGGGGACTGTTTTAATTGGTGTTTTTGGGCCCATACAAACAAGCCAAAATAAAGCTGCTTCGAATCACTTTGGAAGTATGCTGTTTAAATGATGCATGTGTACTAAGAGTCCGGAAACTACGCCAAAGCCACTCTACTTTAAATAAATAAATAAGGTGCTGATTAGAATATGAAAATAAACAAAGTGATGTAGGTATGAAAAGGCTGACCATCTTTAATTCATCTATCTTTTAATTCATTAAAAAAAAACACAACCAAAGTTAAAAGAGTACCTACAACTGTAGTTATGTTAATCTGCACTGAACAATGTTAGAACCCATTCCATGGATTACCTATTAGCTGAAGGTTTGGGAATACCCTACATACTTTTAGTTAATCCCATGCCACAAAACTCTCTGAGCTGTGACTACAAAAAAAGAAGGGACAGAGCTGGGTGATTACAGTATACACTCAAGAAAGGAGAGAGAGAAAGAAAGAAAGAAAGAAAGAAAGAAAGAAAGAAAGAAAGAAAGAAAGGCAAGTAAATCCCTAAAATCTGGCAACTGCTCCATCTGGGCCTGCTTTCTAGCTTCACAGAAAGCTCTTTATTGCTATCTCAAAACTGTGGTTTAATTCAACAGGAGAGGAGATTTCTTTACCATTCAGTGGTGACAAATATTTCTCAACTACCTGAAATGCCTGCCAGCCTTTCTTGGCACAGAGAGCTCATTCCACAGCTGGGAATTTCTCCAATACACATTAACTCCCCACCACCACCCCCATGCTCATTCCTTCTTTCTTTGTCTGACTTAAAATATTATAGATAGATTGTTTCAACAGGCAGTTTTACTTTATGGCTTTTTACTTCTCTTATTACAGAGATAAAAGATGATGTTTCACAGCATCTATGGCTTGTATTTTTTTTATTGTTAGCCAAATGCTTCAACAAAAGAGTTAATCACAGTAGCTAAGAACTTGAACTATATTAGGAAGTCTGTAGTTTGAACCGGAGGTGTTGTAAAGCCTCTATGTAGCTTCAACCCCAACATTCTCTTTGAGGTTCAGTTGGAGTACTAACCCTAAGTGGGGGTCATACTTGAGATTCATGTGACTGAATCTTTTTCTTAGAAAAAAAACCAAAAACACCTAAACAGTAGTCTAAATGTCAAGGAACAAGGTTTTTCCTATGCCTTTGCATGGAGGGAACAATCAGTCCTGTGCACAACAGAGGTGCAGGGTCCAGACTATGGGGCAGATGGCCAGGGTTTAATTCAGTGCAGGATTGCCAGACCTCAAAGTGCCAGAACTGCTATGCTTGTTGGGATCTGCAAGTGGGAAGACAAAACAGTACTGGAGGAGGAGAAAGCCACCTGGCACCAGGGCTCATTGATTCAGCATGAAGGTGTTTGCATGTCTGTTGCACTTGCTTTTCTTCCAGTTATCTGCATCCTGTGTTTGGGAATTGTCCCCTTTCTGAGATACACCCCCATGTCTTACCTTTTCAGGAAAGTCTGCTCCATTATTTCCCCCAAAGCTTCAAGTGTCATACGAGGGACTCAAGCTGCCATGCCTTCTCTTGCATCAGGGCAACTACCTTACATTTGCTGAAATTACATGCCCCTGCACCTTCCGGGAAGGAAAGAAATGTGGGATAGAGGTTACCCATCACTGCAACAACTCCTTCTCCATCCATGGAAGTTGCCCTATATAGGCAGTGGAACAGCACTCCAGATACAAAACATTCCATAAAACACTGTTTTTGTCTTCATCTTTGCCAACAGCACAATGTACAGGAGTTGGGGGCTGTATTTACACACTGGAATCCCTGCAAGACTGGCTGATTACTTAGTTTTGGGGGGCGGGGGAAACTGGGGGTGGACATTCCCATGGTGCCTTTAAGAACATGTTTGGTAAATCTGGGAGCACAGGAGACTCGGGTTGGGCACAAAAGCAGCCTTGTTAGACACACACGACCACAGGCTATAAATGGCCCTTTCCTGATGTAGGTCTTCTCCATCTGCTTGATAATCCTTATTGGCCACAGTTCCTGATCAGAAGGAAAAACTGGATTTACATAGGATTCTTTTATCGCTGCTTATGAATGTGTGTCCAGCACTGGTTATATGAACATGGAGAAGCATGACTACGTTACCCTAGGATCCAGCCCCCAATCACCCCTCACTGGTTTATATCAAATTTATATCAAAAAGGGATGTTACAGGCAGGTAGTCAAAATGGGGCACCCCAGCCCAGGAAACCAGCCATGCTGTATTAGGAAATCCATATGGCTCAGCATGGGAGATACCAAGACATTTAGTTGTGACAGGATTGCTCAAGATTGGAATCAGCATAATCTCTTCACCAATGACTATGATGGTGGGTTCTAGACCTGGTGACTGTTTGCATACAGCAGACAATGGGAATTTCCTTCTGGGAATGAAACTCTTTTTGTTTGAGGACATTCATGCTAATTGTCTGGTCATTTTCACATATTCCATTCCATCTTCCTCCCTAGGAAAGTAATTTAACTCCTGTAAAAGCCATTTAACTCCTGAAACACTGCCCCAATGCTTATTTCTTGCTATAAATACATGTGCAATTTAATAGCAATTCAGTCTAGTTTGAAAGTGAACAGAACCTC
The DNA here is from genome assembly GCF_019175285.1 of Sceloporus undulatus. Classification (NCBI taxonomy): domain Eukaryota; kingdom Metazoa; phylum Chordata; class Lepidosauria; order Squamata; family Phrynosomatidae; genus Sceloporus; species Sceloporus undulatus. The sequence goes on along the minus strand of NC_056526.1, from coordinate 48,596,457 downwards.
CGTTTGATTTTGGCCAGACACCTCTGTAGTCAGGCACCCCACGAACTGCTGGTGGCTATTGAGCCATCTTCATTTTGGTAGCCCCGATATTGGAGCTCTATCTCAGGATCGGTACAGTATTGCCTCTTTGCAATCCTGCAACTCACTATTTTCTGTTGCCTTTGCATCATTAGTTTGTGTGTATGTGAGAGAGAGGGGGGGGAGTACAGACCACTGAGAAACGGCAGTCTGCAGGCACCTGTTTTTACTCCAGAGGGATGGTGCAGCCTCCAAACTGTGCGCCATCACTCCGGAGTAAAAAGAACCCGGAAAAACTGGGTTCCTTTTGTGTTGCCATTGTTATATCGCAAATGTGTCCGTTATGTCAAAATGGTGGCACCCGTGTACATGGGACGCCGCTATTATTGCGCTGCCAGCACATACTAGGGTTAGGGACCATGCGGTTGGTCCCTAACATCGGTTCCAGCACATGCATTTGAATCGTCTGTTCTGGGCCAGAGAGGGGGGGGGGGGGGAGGCATTTCTCTTGATTCCCTTTTATAAATATACCAAAACTAATTTCTGGAGTTATTTGGTTCAGAATTGGTATACAAAAGCTTAAGTTCCTGGCATTATATTACTGAAGCCCTTTCACTGCTTCCTATTGGGTTAAAACAATTTCCTTATTGAATACAATTTGTGGGTGCCCTCTCGGGACCCCCTTCAATTTAGGTAACAACTGTGAGTATATTCCTATAATTTCCCCTTGTTTTTAGTTAATATGGGAGAAGATTTTATGAGTACTGCTTCTGGCAAACTGTGATTACAGCAAGGTGCAATTTTGGTGGTAGTGTTTTAATTCAGTCATTTTAAAATAACAGGTTGGAAATGCAGTTTAGGACACAGTTATTAATAAAACATAGTTCTCAAAGATGGAACATTCCTGTTTTTCAGATAATTGTTTGATGCTTAAGTATGTCAACACTTTTTTGCAAAAAAAAGTGTACTCATGTCAAGCAGCAGTCCTGTGCTTTATCTGAATCTGGAAAAACATTAAAGAAATGTTTATTCAGGGGTTATTATAAGAACTCTGGCATACAGGTTCCTTTGACTCATTCCTTCTTCTTTTTTTGTGAAAAAATGGTCAGGGGAGTCTTAGTTTATTCTGTCAGGATAAAATTTGATGTCATGACTTCTTGAGCCACATCCACACATTCCAAGTGACAGGTCTTTTCGACTATTCGAAATGAACATATTAAAAAACTGTGTATCACTGGTTACTGCTCTTTCCCTTGCCCTCATTACTTGCCTTTTAAAGATACAATAGGAATAACATTCCAAACTAGCTCTGGGACAAATTAAATTGATGTCGGCAATTTTTGACGTGGGTAGTATGAGGGAATCTGTCTCTGCACATCGATATATCAATTTCAGCAGCTATCCAGAAGAACAATTCACTTCCAGATAATTAGATTAATAATATCCTTTAGGTGTAAAGATGGGGTGACAGCATAGTTCCAGTTGTATCTGGACAATGTTTGACTCCTTTAGGTTGCATATTAATGAACTTGTCTCTTCATCACAAGTTTAATAGTTCAAATGCATGGGAGTTTAATGGGTATGTAATTCATAAAGAATAGGGTCTTCAAGAACATGGCCACATAGCCCAAAAGACCCACAGAAAACAATAGGATCTTTCTTTCTGTCTGTCTTTTTCTCTCTCTCAAAAAGGTGGAGTACTTTAAAAATGTTAATACCCATATTATCTCAGAGTCTGCTTTCCTAAAGTGGGCACAGTCAACATGATGAGCAGGCTGAGCTTGTGAAGCTTTCTAAGGACCATTCCTTAGCCCCAGGTCTTCAGAATGTATCACCACTGTATTTTTTTCTTTAGTACACATAGAAATGGTATTTGGGAGAGAAGAGGATTGCCTTTTCTACTCCCATGTATTTTAACATCCTTTTCAAAGAAGTATGTATTTGTGTTTCATAACTGACATTGTAAGCATGAGTTCTGTTGCTAGGCATTTTTTAAAAATTCGAATCATGCCTGAAATAGATGTTGTTGGCTTCAACTCCCAGTCAATACTAAATGAAAAATAATGTTGGTGGATTATGGATGTCACAGTCCAACAAACAGATAAAGATAAAATAGAAGTAAGAAGCTAATATGTTTAATTAATCATTTATGTCCTTCTAAAAAAATAATCCAGTTACATTTGCATTGGGAAGAAATTAACTATTATGTTTATTTAAACTGCCATTTAAATTTCTGTAAAATGCATGTACTAAACAGTATTATGAACGATATCACACGATGATTTTTGCAACTCCAATCCGAAGCCATTACAGGCCCAACCATGCGAATTCATATTATTACATGATAGATTATTACACGGCATTGCTTTCTATGGGGAGTCATTCTGAGCCCGATACTAAATCAATCCAAAGTCACTCCCAATGTAGGTGAATTTGGTGAACTAGCGAATTCACAAATCTTTTTCTTTTTTTAATAATAATTTTTATTTATTAAAAACAAACATATACATCTTACAACATCTTACATTTTACAAATATAACAACAAAACATTATAAGAAAAAAATAATTAAAACATAAAAACGCTTCCTTTAAACTGAATATATCTGTCTCTTATGTACTTTCCATTCCAATAGCCTCTGTATCTGCAAATTTCCATAAATTTATTCACTTTTTTTCTTCTCCGATATTGTACTTTAATATTTAAACATATAATAGCTATTCGTTCTTATGTCATAAATATATTTGACTTATACACTCACCTAAATTACCCATAGCTTATAAATTATACATTTATCGGTTCACTCTGTTATATTTCATATTCTTTTGTCACAGTACATGTTGACCTACATTGTTTCTAATTTTTTTCCATATAGATATTCCCATTCTATATAACAAACACCATTTCTATCAAGACCTTTTAATTTCCTCTTATCTATCTATTTCTTATCCTTTTAGGACTAGAGTCTTTCATTTCTTTTCCTCCAACCATTGAAGTACAGGTGCCTATTCATTTTCCCATTGTTTTTCCTTTCTGTCTCTTAACAGATTTGTTAATTTATCAGACACAATCATATAATATAATTTTATATACCATTCCTTTAGTGTTAAACCTTCTTTACTCTTCCATTGTTTTGCTATAATCATTCTAGCAGCTGTTACCATATAGACGATTATTTTTCCATATTTTTTCCAATTCTACTTCTTGCATCATGCCCAAGAGAAATAATTTTGCTTCAAAATTTATTTTAATGTTTAAAATCCCTTCTATTTCTTTATGTACTTGGCTCCAAAGGTTTTTTATTTTTTTACATTTCAACCATATGTGGATAAAAGTCCCTACTTTTTTATTACAATTCCAATGATTGTAATTTCTTATTATTTTTATATATTTTGCATAGTTTTTCCAGAGTTAAATACCATCTATACTGGATCTTGTAATAGTTTTCTTTAATATCTGAACTTAAAGTATATTTTATTCTATTTTTCCAGTTTTCTTCCCATTCAATGAATAAAATTCATTTGCCTAGATCCTGTGCCCAAATGATCATAAATTGTTTTACTGTTTCATCTTCTAGTTCCAAATTTAATAAGATTTTGTATTTTAGAAATTGTGTGTTCTGAATCTTTGCTCATTAATGTCCCTAATTTGGTTTCTTCTTTTTCTATCTGAAATATTTTCCTATCCATTTTAAATCTTTCTACAATTTGTCTGAATAAAAAACAATTGCAATTAAGGCCTTCTCCAATCAATTCCTCCATTGATTTAATTTCCATCCTCCCATTTTCTATTTTCAATAGATCACTATACAGGACCCAGTCTGCATCTTTCATTCTTTCTCTTCTAAAAAAGCCATGTTGAGGCCCATGTGGGGATTTTTGGTACCTAATATGGTTTATATTTTAGCCAGACTCTTAATAAAGATTTTCTCACATAATGATTCTTGACATTTTTATTTGCTTTAATTTTGTCATATAGTAAGTATGCGTGCTATCCAACTACGTTACCAAAACCCTCTAATTGTAGTAACTTATCATTTCTAATTTGAACCCATTCTTTGATCCAATCCATACAGCATGCATAATAATATAATTTGAAATTGGGTAAACCTAATCCTCCTCTTTCTTTGCAGTCCTGTAAAATTTTCAATTTAATTCTTGTTTTTTTTTTTTCTTATTCCATATAAATGTTGTTATATCCTTATCCCACTCTTTAAATGGTTTGTCATTAGTAATTACTGGTAAATTTTGAAATAGAAATAATATTTTGGGTGTTACACTCATTTGTATTGTTGCTATTCTACCAAGACTAGAAATTTTCAAGTTGTCCCATCTTTGTAGGTCTTTTTCCAAGGTCAATTCTAATCCAACTCGAATTGGTCTTGGTGTGGAATGCAACTTTGCTTCGGTCCTGGTACACCCCCCCCAACTTCCAATGTGCCCCATTTCCCATGATGTGGCACTGCAATTTTGCTCCATTTGCTTTAGAGGTGGCTGGGAGGGATGACAGGAATGGAGGCGGCAATCGGGAAGTAGGAGAAGAACGGTGGTGGCAACTGGAGGTGGCTGGGAGGAAGGAGATGAATGGAGGAGGCACTCAGAGGTGGCTGGGAGCAAGGAGAAGAACAGAGGAGGCAATTGGAGGTGGCTGGAGTGCAGGAGAAGAAGGGAGGAGGCACTTGGAGGTGGATGGGGCAAGGAGAAGAACGAAGGAGGCAATTGGAGGTGGCTGGAGTGCAGGAGATGAACGGAGGAGGCACTCAGAGGTGGCTGGGAGCAAGGAGAAGAACAGAGGAGGCAATTGGAGGTGGCTGGAGTGCAGGAGAAGAAGGGAGGAGGCACTTGGAGGTGGATGGGGCAAGGAGAAGAACG
>NC_056526.1:48582511-48591559 GCF_019175285.1 Sceloporus undulatus | reverse complement strand
GAGGAGGCAATCAATGCTTTTCTGGTAAATTTGTGTGTGTGTGTGGGGGGGGGTGTTGCCTTGGACTTCCTTTGAGGCTGAGAGAGTTTGACTGTGGTGGGTCAAGCTGAGGAGGAGAGCTGCTGTTGAGGGCTAATGGTGAGTTAAGTTCAAGCCTTTTCTAGAGAAATTTCTTCGGAGCGGGGAGAGGGATTTGCCCTGGCCTTTCTCTGAGGCTGAGAGAGTGTGACTGTGGTGGGTTTCCATGAGAGAATATGACAACTAACCCTACGGATGCCAAAATGAGGAGGAGAACTGTTGCTGAAGGTAGCTCAATGCTTTTCTGGTCAAGTTGTGTCTGCCTTGGGGGGAGGGGGTTGATTTGGACTTCCTCTGAGGCTGAGAGAGTGTGACTGTGGTGGATTTCCATGAAAGAAAGTGTGTCAGGAACCCTGGGGAAGTCAAGCTGAGGAAGAGAATTTGTGGAGGGGAGGCAGGAAAAGAACGGAGGGGGCAATCAGAGGTGGCTGGGAGGAAGGAGAAGAACGGAGGGGTATGTATATATATGTTTTTATATATGTATAAGTACATACATATATAGACATACACACACACACATACACACACACACACATACACATGTAAGTATACTCAAGACCACACATGGCGGAAGTTGCGGGCATTGCTAAATTGTTGAAGTAGAATAAAAACTATAATAAAATAGAAGGGAAGAAGAAACACAAAGCAATCATTCACGTGAGGCTAGCATTCACGTGAAACAGAAACCAGGAAGTGTCCCTCCTTCTTCAACCCGCAAGTGCAAAAGTTCATGATGTGTTCAGAGCCCCACTGAGCATGCGCAAGGGTGCCAATTCGAATTGTTGAATCCACATGGTATGTACTGTGATAACTTATTTTGCATTCGCTCTACTTTGCCTCAGGAATGACCACAATTTCGCTCTTCACGTGAGATAATTAATCCAATGAATTGGCTTGGATTCGAATTGAATCTGCTTCCCCTTCCCTTCGGAATGGCTTTGGATTGGAGTTCCAATTTTCACATGTGATAAACTCCTTTAATGGTGCTTCTTTTTGCACCCTGGAAGTGGTGCTGCAAGTCGCTAGTTGCGCACTCGCAGCATCACTTCTGCTGCGCGACGTGCAGATGCTAAGCGTCCGTGACGTCAAGATGGTGGCGCCTGTGTAGAATGGGTGCTGCCATTTTGTAAGTCCTTTCCTAACCCTAGTACGTCCTGAGGACGTACTTTATGTCCTTTTGTAACGGGCCGTAGTTTGTTGTGGCACCAGAGCTCTGTGACAGAGAAAGCTAAATGTCTCACAAAACTACAATTATCAGAATTCCATAGCATTAAGACATGACAGTTAAGTGGTGTAAACCTGGATTATTTCTGCAGTGTGAATGCAGCCAAAGTAGCTTCTTATTGCAGGTTAAACACATGGCAACCCAAGAGACAGCAGAGTCCTTAGACTATGGACTCCACCCATGGAAAATCCTCTCCAGCAAGGCTCATGTTTTGTCAATGCTTACTTAGGTCAGGCAAAAACCTTTCTAGTCTCCCAGGATTTAAAAATATTTTAGGCATTGTACGTTGCTGTCAACTGTTCTGTCTTGATCTGCAGGTTATTTATATTGTGTGATTGGCTTGTTATTTTAATTTTGTAAAGTGGCCTGGAAACATATTTCCAAATACATGTGTACATTTTTTTAAACAAACATGCATACAAAGGAAAATAAAATATTCAGTCCAGGAGTAAGCTAGATACTACAACTTTCAAGGAAGTTTAATCATAATAGCCACTTAGGGTGGCCAACACCTGGCCTTGAAGGATGTTTTGCTCCTTTAACAGCTCTCTGAAAGACGTTGAACAGAAGACCCTGGAGCACTGAGATAGGAATGTCTTCTTGCTACACACAACTATTAAAAGCATATGAACTAGGAAGTGTCACCCTATTCCACACAAAAAGCACAACCCACAAATTACTCACTACTCCCAACATTTAGAAACTGATTGATATTCTGTTGTTTTGCAAAATGAAGGAGCAGGCAGGCAAACTTTGCAGGCTGTCATTGCTGGCCTTTTCAGGCCTTGTTTGCCTGTTCTTTTCTACTGACCCACAATAATTTTTCAGTAAACCGTGAAAGAAGTGGATGTATCCATACATGCTAATTATTTTGTGTGTAAATTTTTACAAAACAGACAGATTTGATTTGATGACAGTTATCACTTATGATTATATATTTGCTTATGATTATGTAAGCCGTTATTACGGTAGAGGTAAAATAGTGATAAATATATCTATTTATCAAATGATATCTGTAGGGATTCTTTGGAAAATTGAGTTTTCCCGTGTATCATAAATTACCTGGCAAAGCTATTGAAGTATGCTGTGGTTACAGGTAGGAATGCATGAAACATCCAATTCACTGCTGTATTTCAAACAGGCAGGAACATCACCCTATTTCATCTGAAATTGTGTAACACCTTTAATGATTTAGTATGTAAAGGATGCAAATCTCCTTCAATCCTTGACCTAGGTGGGTTATTTAAGGCAAGACAATGATTTTATTAACAGTGAGATTCCTTTACTTTTCAACTTATTTCACGGCTGTAGTCCTACACACTTTCACCCAGAAGTGAAGCTTACTGCACACCACGAGAAAGCACACAGAGCATTGCATTGTATATGACAGTGAGCACAGTTAATAGATCAAATCAAAAGCATTTCATGAAGTGGCATGTGGATTCTCTGACTAGTCATCCTTCCCAATTAACCAGTAATGAAATCATGAGTCACAATTGTGAAATGATGCTGTGTAGCAAATGAGACCATGTTTTCAGCATCTTCCAAGCAAGTATTATCAATTACTGAGGTGAGTCATGTGGGATTTGCATGGTATAGTCCTGAAAAACCAGCATAATGAAATTCAAACACTGTTCTTCATACCATCCTCCCAATGCAAATCTTCCTCATTTTATCAGTGCCAAGTGTTTTGGGTCCCCAAGCAAAATAATTTCTGAATGCTCCAGCTCCCCTCCCTCTTCCATCAGGTATTCTATGTGGATTCTGGAATCGCAACTTGAACTTCATGATTTACATAATGCTTTCTTTCTTTGTTCCCCACTAAAGAAAAACATGAATAATCCACTACACCTAAATGGATAAACATTCTGAACAGATAAAAGGAAGTACTTCTTTATGCATCACAGAATTACATTTGGGATCTGTTTCCACAAAACATAGCAATGGCCATCAACTTTAATGGCTTTGAAAGGGAGACTGGATACATTCATGGAGAATGGGTCTATTGGCAGCTGCATGAGGGCATGATGAGTACATATTTCACCCACTGCCAAACTCACTATTTAGCTGCATACATCAATAGAGAGCCAGCATGTTGTAGTGGTTTGAGCATTGGACTATGATGCTGGAGACCACAGTTCGATTCCCACTTGACCATGAGACCCATTGGTTGACCTCGGGCAAGTCACATGAGGTCAGACTCAGATGAAGGCAACAGCAAACCTGCTCTGAGCAAATTTTGCCAAGAAAAATGTTGCTTTAGAATTGCAATCCAACAAAGCTCTTTTTCCTGAGAAGAAAGATGCAGTGGAATGTCTTCTGCAAATCTCCCACTATTCAGGGTGAACTATAGAGGAAGTAAAGAATCCAAAGAGTTAAAAAATCTTTGAAGGTCCAAAGGCCCTCACTCCTGAATTAAGGTAAATAAATATGGGTCTCTTCTCCATGTTGGGAATTATGGGAGCATTATAGGACCCTGCATGGATTATCAGCAAACTGGAAGGATCTCAATATACTGAAACATATCCAGAGAAGGATGACCATGATGCTAAAAGAATATAGATATTATGGAGTTTACCGCACCAGGATGGATTGGGGATGGAACGAAAGGGGCTGGGAATGAGTGCAGAATGAGTGGGGGACGCATTTTACAGCACACAAAAGTCCCCATTCCGTTCCGTTCCCCATCCGTCCCAAAGGAGGCAATTTTTGAGAACGGTTACTGAACAGTTCTCAAAAATTGCTTTCTGTGGGACGGGTGGGGAACAGAACTGAAGGGAATGGAACGGAATGGGGACTTTTGTGTGCGGTAAAATGCGTCCCCCACTCATTCCATCCCCATCCCAGTCCCTATTGTAACGCACAAGGCTCGTTCCAGGGGCCTGTGCAATAAAATCATAAGTCTTATAAGAATATGTAGAGGGAGCATCTAGCTTCTAGCTCTTAGAAGAACAAATGGAGAGGTAATATAATACCCATTGTAAATATATGAAGAACCATCAGGTAGAAGATGGAGCAAGTTTGTTTTCAGAGCAGTGGAAAATAGGAGTTTTTGGAGATGTATCATCCATAGGATCACCATGAATCTGGGTCAACTCAAAGGCAGTTAACAATATATTATCCACAACATAAGACTGAGCCATGTCTTATGCAGATCATAACCTGAAATGATGATGATGATCATCATCATGATGATCATCATTGTTCTAAATACTCTAAATCAATCTTCCCTAACTTGATACTCTTTGAAGGTTTGGTCTTCAGTTTTCATGCTTCCCAATGATAGTTACTAACCTAGTGTGTTTTGTTTCTTCCACTCCTGATTAAATATCTGATTCAGTGCCTGATTCAATGGCTCCTATTTTTTTTTGTGTGTGTGATTTATTTTGCTTGTTTTCTGCCTTTCTTCTTCGAAACACTCAATCTTGTACCCTAGATCAAACGAACAGGGCACTTAAAGCTGACCTTCCTTTCATTTTCATCTGCCATGCAGTCAAGTGAGCAAGTGGTCTGGAGTGGATGCAGTCATAGTGTTGCTTCACAGCTCAGGATACATGAGTCTTTGAAGCTCAGATGTGCTCATAAAGGAGTATCTGATCTCTTACACCTATACAAGAGAAAGGATCACAAAAAAGATTAATGATTATATATCTTTTCATATTGAGGATTGTAGAGAGTCTTTGGAATTGCATATAATCACAGAATTATAGAACTGGAAGGGGCCTCATGGTCCATCAAGTCCAACCTCTGACCTCCAGCTAATGCCTCCCTAATATATAGCTGTCCAGTCTTTTTTGATGAAGTCCAGCGAAGAAGAGCCCATGATCTTTCAAAGCGATTAGTTCCATAGACAAACCACTCTTACTGCCAAGAAGTTCCTTCTAAGGTTCAATAAAAATGTTACCCTCCTATAACTTAAAACATTAAACCTGGCCTTACCCTCTAGGGCACCAGAAAACAAAACCTGCCCCCTCCTGTATGTGACAGTCCTGTGGTATTTAAAGTCTGCTCTTCACCAAGCTGAACAAATCCAGCTCATTCAACTTTCCTCATTGGTTTTGTCCTTCATATCTCCTACCATCCTTGTGGCCCTTCTCTAAACCTAGTACTGTCACTGGGGGAGGTGTGATGGTGCGGCCTACATCGGGTGACACCCCAGAAGGGGCGTGACAGCAGGTGGGGTCCTCCTCCTGTGTTGTCCCCACATGCTCTCTTCCACCACACCGTCCCCACATTCCCACATAAAGCTCTCATCCCTGCAAGCCATCCCCAAGCTTTCCTGCATGTGTTCCTACCCTCTGCACTGACCATACACTCCCCCCCACATGCTCCCACTCAGTGCCATTTCCATGCTCCCTCCATGTGTGTGGTTCCCCTCTGCCATCTGCACTTTCCCACCCGTGTCATCCTGTTCTTTTCCTCATCAGATGGGGTGACATGGGGGACCCCTGGAAGTCCCCTGGAAGCCCCCCCCCACACCAGCGGATACTCAGTGTGGGAATGCCACTGTCTGAACATGTTCCAACTTATATATATCCTTTTTAAAAATTAGGGGCCAAAACCAGAACTCATTATTCTAGATGAGGCCTGACCATCACAGATTTAGTGGGACTATTACTTCCCTTCACTTGGAATCTATTCTTCTATTAATTCAGGTTGAAACATTATTCGTCATTTTTGCTGTAGCATCACACTGCTGGCCCATATTCAATTTGGGTTTTGTGACCTAAATGCAGAATTCTGTCTGTTAAATTTCCTTTCATTAAATTCTATATTTTTTTTAAATAATTTTTTTATTTCTATCCTGCTTTTTGCCAAGCAATCAAAGCGGCATACAACAAGTTAAAATACATACATGTATACATAATACCCCCCTTAAAACAAGATTAAACAGTATAAGATTAAAAACTACATATTAAAAACCAACTAATCCAAATAATAATCATCATGGGCAGAGTTCACTAGATGGGAAGTCTTATTCGTGGCCGAGTATTTTATTCTGGGAAGGCCTGCTGGAAAAGATCCATCTTAATGGTTTTTTTTAAAGCTCTCTAGATTGGTAATTTGACAGATCTCGTCTGGCAGGCCATTCCATAAGTTGGGAGCGGCTGCAGAAAATGTCCTCTGGGAGGTCGCCATCAACCTGGTCTTTAAAGGCTGTAATAAATTCCTCCCTGAGGTCCTGAGTGTACAGGGCAGATTATATGGAAGCAGGCGATCCCTTAGATAGGTTGGGCCCAAGCCATGTAGGGCTTTAAAGGTGATAACCAACACCTTGTACTGTGCCCAGAAACTTATAGGCAGCCAGTGGAGTGACTTCAGTATTGGTGTTATATGGTCACTCCTTGCTGTTCCTGTGACCAACCTGGCTGCCATATTCTATACCAACTGGAGTTTTCAGACTAGGCACAAGGGTAGCCCCATGGAGAGCGCATTGTAAAAATAAAATCTTGAGGTTACCAGCTCATGTACTACAGTTTCGAGGTCACCCTGTTCCAGGAAAGGGCGCAGCTGGCATATCAGCCGAAGCTAATAACAGGCACTCTTGACCGTCGCATTCACCTGATTCCTCATCTGAAGTGACGGGTCAAGAAGCACCCCCAGACTGCAAACACTGTCCTTCGAGGAGAGCGTGAGCCCCTCTAGGACTGGAGGTTGCAGCCCAATACCTGGTTCAGGGGCCCCTACCGTAAGTACCTCCATTTTGTCTGGATTCAACTTGAACTTGTTTTCCCTCATCCAATCCATTACTGCCTGAAGACACTGGTTGAGGGGAGAGATGTCATCTGTCATTGTTGCTGATGACCAGGACATGGAGAAATATATTTGGGTGTCATCAGCACACTGATAACACCCAACACCATATCCACAGATGATTTCTCCCAGCAGCTTCATATAGATGTTAAATAGCATCGGGGACAGGATGGCGCCTTGTGGGACACCACAATTAAGCTCTTTTTTTGAAGAGCGACTGTCCCCGAGCATCACCCTCTGGAACCAGCCCGAAAGGAAGGAGCGGGATCACTGCAACACAGTGCTTCCCATTCCTAACTCTCTCAGGCGTTCCAGAAGGATATTGTGGTCTACTGTATCCAATGCTGCTGAGAGGTCTAGCAGCACCAACATGGTCACACTCCCTCTAGCTTATCAAAGTCTGCTTGAATTCTGCTCCTGTCTTTCAGTATGTTATCCGCTTCTCCCAGTTTTGTATCACCTACAAACTTGAAAGGAGTCCCTCCACATCCATAATCTAGGTAATTTTTAAAAATGTTGAACAGTAATGGCCCTAAAACAGAACTCTTAGTCACTTATGATAACTCTTCCATCTTAGTTTTCCATTTGATGGTGTTTCCATCTATTCCATATTTATTCAACTTGATAATTAAAATATTAGGTGGGGCCTTATCAAATCATAGAATCATAGAATCATAGAATCATAGAATCATAGTTGGAAGAGACCACAAGGGCCATCCAGTCCAACCCCCTGCCATGCAGGAAATCCAAATCAAAGCATCCCCAACAGATGGCCATCTAGCCTCTGCTTAAAGACCTCCAAGGAAGGAGACTCCACTACACTCCGGGGGAGTTTGTTCCACTGTCAAACAGCCCTTACTGTCAGGAAGTTCTTCCTAATGTTGAGGTGGAATTTCTTTTCCTGTAGCTTGCATCCATTGTTCCGGGTCCTGTTCTCTGGAGCAGCAGAAAACAAGCTTGCTCCCTCCTCAATGTGACATCCTTTCAAATATTTAAACAGGGCTATCATATCACATCTTAACCTTCTCTTCTCCAGGCTAAACATCCCCAGCTCCCTGAGTCATTCCTCATAGGGCAAGGTTTCCAGACCTTTCACCATTTTAGTCGCCCTCCTCTGGACACGCTCCAGTTTCTCAATGTCCTTTTTGAATTGTGGTGCCCAGAACTGGACACAATATTCCAGGTGGAGCCTGACCAGAGCAGAATACAGTGGCACTATTACTTCTCTTGATCTAGACACTATACTTTTATTGATGCAGCCTAGAATTGCATTGGCCTTTTTAGCTGCCGCATCACACTGTTCACTCATGTTCAACTTATCGTCTACTTGGACTCCTAGATCTCTTTCACATGTACTTTCATTCAGGAATGTGTCTCCCATCCTATATCTGTGCATTTCATTTTTCTGCCCTAAGTGCAGTACCTTACATTTCTCTGTGTTGAATTTCATTTTGTTAGCTTTGGCCCAGCTTTGTTAGCTTTGGCCCAAATACTTTACTGAAATAAATGACATCCACAGCATCCCTGCCATTACTAAACTAGTGGATTGATTTAAAAAAGATGTAAGCTTAGTTTGGCAGGATTTGTTCTTGACAAACCCATGCTAGTTCCTGATCACTGCATTGTCATCAAGAGATTTGTAGACAGACTCCTGTATAATTCCTTCTAATATTTTCCTGGTACTGAAGTCAGGCTTATTGGCTGTGGTTTCCTGGCTCTATATAGTTTTTTTTTTAAAAAAAATCAGTGCATTCCTATATGTGTTTACTCAGAAACAGATCCCACTGCATCCATTGGAGCTTATTTCCATGCATGTAGATTATTCTCTCTCTGTGGAAACCTAGCAAGAAGTAAGTCCTGTTGAATCCAGTGGGTCTTACAGCTATGCAAGTAGTCTAAATAATAATAATAATAATAATAATAATAATAATAATAATAATAATAATAATACATTTTATTTACATACCGCCATTCCAAAGGATCAAGGCAGT
>NC_056526.1:48440050-48582501 GCF_019175285.1 Sceloporus undulatus | reverse complement strand
TTACAAAAATGCATAAACAATTACATAAAAAATTACATAACACATACACAACTAAAAATTCATCCCCTTACCTTAACTAAAATACCAACATCAAAATACAGTTAAATTAATTGCATTAAAATATATTAAAATATACCCTCCCCCAAATCCAGTTAGCAAATCCAGTTGCCAATCCCAAACAGAATACATTTCTTGGGTTACTAGGAGTTCTGTAACTACTGGTTTACTGTTCAGCTTTGATTTAATGAGCCTACTACTCTGTTTAGATTTACAAGTGGATTTATACCATAATATTTGTACATATTTGCTAGGGCTAATCTATGTTTACTTGCAGTTTATAAGAGATAGTGTGATATATAACAAAACTCATGGACAAAGTCTTTCACAACTGACTACAAGCTCACTAAATCACCTTTCAAGAGGTATTAAAGTTAGCCAGAAAAGCTACACAGTGTAATTAGCCATGTTTTAGTCCATCTTCTTGATTTTTCTTCTGTATTATTTAGGGACAATTAAATGCCTGAAAATAGATGTTTGAGACTAGTCAGGTGGAAATCTTGGTAAATGTTTAAGTGCATATATTTTTTAGGTGTCAATATATTTGCTATGTTGCTTTTGTGTTCAACTGAAATAAGTATTATATACAATTAATGGATTATGATTCCAGTTTAATCACTATGGCTGAATTCTGTGGTATCCTGTTTTGTTTTGTTTTTATTTTATATGAAGATTTAGTGCTCTTTGGCTAAGTTTTCTAAACGTCATTTTTCAAAACTGCTAATCTTAGCATTCTGTAGGATGGAATCATAGTGCTATAATTTTGTAGTGTGAAAGGACCCAAGGCATATTTCAGTGTGTACCAATAATCCTAATGAACTCTACCATCTGTTTATCTATATGTGTGTACACTCATCAGTAATTTAGGGTCAGTAATGCAATCGTTCAGACTATCGGATGAAAGCATATAACATACAAATGGAAGAAAAGAAAATATGCTGGCAAAAAAAAAAAAAACATACCCAAGTGATTCTCAAGATAAAATGTAGACAATAATCCTATATGGAATGCTTTGTAGTAGAATTCTAATATAGACACAGAAGTAAATATTCTGTGTTCAGATAAGTTTGGGTTCAAAAGACATATTCCTAGATATGTGTGCATAGCACTGCAAGCTCAATATCTTTCAAATAAACCCAGTCCATATCAAGGATTTTAACATGAGGGCACTAGTCTTTCTACATCATTTTATACATGAAACTAGTAATATGGAAGCCATATCTACAAGGCTGCACACATCTACAAGCTGCAGAAGCTCATATGTCAATGGTTGCAACCATGTCCAACCCATTTTCTCCACATATAGAGAAGAAAGATCTATTGAAATATTCTCACTAAACAACAGCATTGGCCTGAGGTGGGGTGGGGTTGGACACCCCAGCACTATGGGATATGGTACTCAGACTATGTGTTGTTGTTATCATACAACATATGTCAGAAAGTTTTTAAGGATTAAAGAACAAGACTATTATTTCTTACTCTTTGGTCCGTGAGTCCCTTCCCATATTAGATATTACATATTGCCATTCAGATGTATTTGGAACAAAATGAAATTGTTGAATGGATCAATAGTGTCAGTCCTCCTAGCACCTTGAAAATGCATCAAGGATATGTTCAAGAGTCTCAAGGATCTTGTGAAGGTGCAAAGGATTTTGGAGGTATGAATGCCCTGGTCTACTAATTTGTCAAATGTTGGATAAAAATAGAGAGAATGACCACAAGGGAAGGAAATGTGTATTAGATACATATAACTTATTTTAGGAGGCAGTGTCAAGGGTATGAATACTACTTTTAGATACCCACTAAAAATGGCTATTTGGGGCTGGATCAAAAATAAGAAAGAAAAGAAAGATGCCATATTGTTCTCGTTAAAAGTTCCACTGTGTTTGTTATTAAGAGTCATTAGTTTGGCTATAACGTATGGTGAACCTATGAATAAGAGACCTCCAAGACACCCTAATAATAGCCCTGTTAAGATCTTGCAAACTTGAGAAGTATATCCACCTATAATGAACTCTTCCTCTTTTCCAGCTGTCTTCCACTTTACAGACCATGATTCTCTTTTCCAATGAGTCATTTTGTCTCATGATGTGTTTAAAGTGTGATAGCCTCAATCAAGGCATTTTGGCTTCTAGAGGATGTTCCAGTGTTATTTGCTTTTTGACCAAATTTCAAATACTGTAAATTGATTATCCCCAGCTTTCAGAGTCATACATAGAAATCAGAAATACTATATCATCGTGTACATTGTGTAAAATCAGTATTCTAGAGGATATTACTTCTCAGGTTTACCATATGAGAAAAGACTCCAAGATGTTTGATTTTCATTGTCATCTAATCACATTTGATTTTTTTAAAAGTTACAACCCGCCATTTGGGGAAATGTCTGGCTGAACACTGAAGTTAGAATTGTTCAAACCATTGTATTCCCTATTACCATACATGGTTGTGAGAGCTGGACAAAGAAGAAAGCAGGAAGAAAATTAATTCATTGAAGACGTGGTGC
Organism: Sceloporus undulatus; assembly: GCF_019175285.1. NCBI lineage: Eukaryota > Metazoa > Chordata > Lepidosauria > Squamata > Phrynosomatidae > Sceloporus > Sceloporus undulatus. The sequence goes on along the minus strand of NC_056526.1, from coordinate 48,579,938 downwards.
TGGAGAAGAGTGCTGAAGATACCATGGATCAAATGGGTCCAGATCAAGCCAGAACTCTCCATGGAAGTCAAGATGACTAAATTGAGGCTGTCATACTTCAGCCACATTATGAGAAGGTACGACTCATTAGAAAAGACAAAGATGATGGGGAAGGTGGAGGGGAGTAGAAAGAGAGGAGGACTGCATGCCAGATGGATAGACTCAACTAGGGAGTCCATGGGCCTAAGATTGCAGGACCTGAGCAAGAAGGTAGAGGATAGGGGGGCTTGGAGATGCTTCATTCACAGGGTCACTGTGAGTTGAGATTGACTCAAAAGCAGCTAACAACAAATAAAAACTGACCCTCTGGGCAAAGAAAGGATCCCATATTAGGCTAAAACAGGACTGCAGAACACATAAACTTGACTCACTTATCTGGGTCATATATTGGTGTGTGTGAGAGAGAGACATATATACGTATATATTAGAAATGTATGTAGTATATATAAGACATGTAGATGATTTCACTGTCATCTCTAGAGTTGCCATAATTCTCTACTATAAACCGGGACAAAATGTAGGACAAAATTTAGACCAAAATATAGGACAATTGTAGAATAAATTTTAGACCAAAATATAGGACAATTGTAGGATAAAATTTAGCCCAAAATGTAGGACATTTAAGGTCCTCAATTTTTCTTAAATGTCCTACATTATGGGCTAAATTTTATCCTACAATTGTCCTATATATTGGTCTAAATTTTGTCCTACATTTTGTCCCGGTTTATAGTAGAGAATTATGGCAACCCTATCTCTAGACCATGTGGTCTATCATGAGATGCACTACTGATTTGTAGTTGTGATGTGATGTCATTTGCTCTTCATATTGGTTCCTACTACCAATTCTATTAGCAAATCAGGCCATCCTTTCCCCTTAAAATCCACTTGATGGCTACAGAATCAATTTTTTCTTCCTACTTTCTAATGTGATGGATGCCTTTATGTGTGTACAGCTCCATGTGTGTGAAAATAATATTAACATACTATATTAATTTAAATATGCAGTAACCAGAATAGTGCAAACACATGTAGTCATGCTCTCTGTTCCATGTGTTCAGAGGATCACCCCCTCGCCCCCAAAAAAACCACCTCTTTCTCTGGAATATTTTGTGATGAACCTCCCTTCCATTTCCTTTCTACTTTTTGTGGATTCTTCTTCCCAGGGGAAAGCAGAACACTATATCCCAAAAAGGAAAAAAGGTGACTCTTTTTTGAGGGATATGTTGCTTCAGACATAAATATGATCTAGGCTCCTATAAAAAGAGGTTTCACACAGAAACTTGCTGCTCCAGAGACTAGGACCCGGAGCAATTGATGCAAGCTACAGGAAAAGAGATCCCACCTCAACATTAGGAGGAACCTCCTGACAGTAAGGGCTGTTCGACAGTGGAACACACTCCCTCGGAGTGTAGTGGAGTCTCTTTCCTTAGAGGTCTTTAAACAGAGGCTGGATGGCCATCTGTCGGGGATGCTTTGATTGTGATTTCCTGCATGGCAGGGGCTTGGACTGGACAGCCCTTGCGGTCTCTTCCAACTGTATCACTCTATGATTCTATGAAATTTTCCACAATATTTTTACAGCACAAGTTCTGTACATGTTTGCCCCTCCAAAATCCCCACTGAGTTCAATGGAGATTGTTCTCCAGGCAAATGCCCATAGGATTGCTGCTTAATATAGGTCCAGTCTATATATATATCCAGTCAGAATTCAGCTCTGCCAAATTGAATTGGGTCACCATCCCCTCAGAAAGCAGCACAGGATGGTAGCCTTTAGAAAGTGCACTTTTGGAAGAAGTTGGGGAGGGGAGAGCAAATGCAATATAAATATTCTATTCAGGCTTCCATCTTCTTATCGCTAGAATAATACGTTTCACTCATTTGTTAAATGATTGTATTCATTGCAAGGTGGATTCTAAAACAAGTAGGTAATTGGAAGAGTGCAAGCAAAAGTGAGAAACATGGCAGTGTCACATCACATCACACAGTCAGCGATCCACCACAATGTTATCAAATCATGCTCTAACAAGAACCTCCACAAAACAAACTCCGTTATTTTCTAGCACATGTACATTTTTTTCTTATATTTCCACTACGCCCCCTAATGGAAGAAAGGTAAAAGGCTGAAGGAACTTTACTTCTACTTTAATATACTCTACTGCTATGTTTACTGAGAAAGGTTAATTCACCATTTTGGATTACTTAAAAATAAAATTGCTGTACAATGTTAATTTTATTGTTGTGTACCTTCAAGTAATTTTTTGACTTATGGCAATAATAAGGCAAACCTATTCTTGGCAGGTTTGTTAGTGTCGGTCTTGCTATTGCCATCCTTTGAGGCTGGGACAGTGTGACTTGCCAAAGGTCACTCAGTGAGTTTCCATGGCCATGGTCTTCAGAGTCGAATCCAGCACTCAAACCACTACACCATGCTGGCTCCCAATATTAAACTATTTACTAGGTTTTATCTCCTCCCACTAAAAAAAATGTTTATTTTTACATGAGTTCAAATCAAAACTGTTACATAACAAATACAAGTTTTCATTGAAATATTATCATAGCAGCAACCTGATGTATGTTTTTGCTCAAAGAGCAGGTCCAGTGGAATTCAGCAGGTCTTACTTTGAAGCAGACACATATTGGTTTGCAGTTGCACTGTAAAATGGATGACATATTCCTTTTGTATTTTTGCACATCAAATAATGTAAAAAGCAACAGTTCCAATAAATTGTCTATCAGAGAAGCTGTTGGTCTGTCTATGGTGAGCTTCATCTTGATGCCTTTAGAAGCTATTGTGCATTTTCTAGAACAGAGCTGTTTTCAGAATGCTGTATGTGTATGGGCACACATTTATTTTATCCTCTATTTCTGTCCCATCCTGTATCAAAATGTCTTACAGCAGCATACCAGTAAAAGCACTGCAAACAAGTTAAAACAATTTGAAACAATAAAAAATAATTTAAAGAGGCTAAAACATATTAAATTGAGTACAATTAACAAGTTAATTTGAGATAAATCATTCAGGCCAAAGACTTTAATAAACAACCATGTTTCTACTTGGTGTCTAAATTAAACCATCCCTGATGCTAACCAGATTTCCAATGGAAGGATATTCCACAATTGGTGTGCTTCGAATTGCTTCTCCATTCTTAAATGCATCCTCTTCCAAAATCAGGTGATTGTGTACAATGTGATTATAGCTCACTGTATTGAATGTTTATTGGAGCTTAACCAATGTTCTATAACATTATAAAGTAATGTAAATAACAGTTATCTGAGCGTGCACAGAGCATATGTCATTCCTACTGAATTAACACAGCTTTCTGCAGTGATTTGTGTACAATCAAGATCCACAGTTCATTCCTTATCTAAGCAACTGTCTGACACCTCTCCATGGTGATCAGCAGTGAAAATGGACATGCTATATTAAAACCAAGCAGACCTGGGTTCAAATCCAACTCTGTGGGACCAGTCAATGTAACTCAATCTAACCTGTTTGACAGAGCTGTAGTAATATAAAGGGTGGGGTAAGGGGCTGAGCATCTCAGTGCCTTGACAGAAGAATGGTATACAAACTTGACCAGAAAATGTTTCTCAGAACCTCTGTCCTGCTTTTCTTAAGTTCTCTGTAAAGTTGCACTTGTGTGTATGTGAAAACCTTGGGATAGCTTTGTCTTAGCTCTTCATAAATTGGACGTGACTTGAAGGCACACAACAGCAATGTGCCTTCATGTTGCCTGCCAACTTATGGCAACTTCATGAATTTCACAGAGTTTTCTTAAGCAAAGAAGGAATACTCAAGAGATGGTTGTGGCAGTTCCTTTCTCTGAAATACAACCTACAGGTCTTCCTTGGTGGTCTCCCATCTAAGTACTCAGCATGTACATGGAAGGATGACCAAAATGGTGATGGATCTGAAACCATGCCCTGGGTATGTTTAGCTTGGAGAAGAGAAGGTTAAGAAGTGATATGATAGCCCTGTATAAACATTTAAAAGGATGTCATATTGAAGATGGAGCAAGCTTGTTTTCTGCAGCTCCAGAGAATAGGACCCAGAACAATGGATTCAACCTACAGGGGAAAAAGATTCAACCTCACCATTAAGAGGAACTTCCTAATAGTAAGAGCTGTTCAACAGTGTAATATGCTGCCTCAAAGTGTGGTGGAGTTTCCTCCTTTGGAGGTTTTTAAACAGATGCTGGATGGCCCTCTGTCGGGGGTGTTTTGATTATGTCTTTCTGCACGGCAGGGAATTCTCTGTAAAGTTGTACTTCAGTGTAGGTGAAAACTGTATGATAGATCTTGGACATGTTGGCCTCGAGGTCTCTTCCAAGGCTATGGTTCCCCTAACCAGGCTGACCCATGAGCCCTGGGGGTGCAGTGGTTAAATGCCACTATTGTGGCCACTCTCTTGCAAACCTCAAGGTGAAAACATGCAAGGGGTAGCTGCATTGACCATTTAACAAATCCAAACAAAAATCCATCCACGATGCCTTTACTGGCCAACCAAAATGCACGATAGACTCGTTGCAAGCTTTCGCAGATCCATGGGCTTCTCCGTCAGGCAAGATTTTACAAACTAAACAGGAGAAGAAGGAAAAGAAAAAACGGGAGATGATAAACAAGGTTGTGAGTTCAATCCCATCCAAGGGACTCAGGGTTGACTCAGCCTTGATTCCTCCTCTAGGTTGCTCAAAAGAGGACTCAGCTTGTCAGGGGCAATAAGGTTACAGTTGTCAACTGCTTAGAGATAGTATGAAGCGGTGCAATAAATGAAGCTGGTATTGCTATTACTTAGTTGCTTTCCAAGGCTGCATCCACACTGAGAGATAACCTGGTTTGGTCCAGCTTTAACTGCCCTGGCTGAAGGCTATGGAAGGCTATGGAATTATGGGAGTTGGAGTTTGTTGTGGGCCCAGAGCTCCAGTCTGGACCCCACAACAAACTCCAACTCCCAGAATTCCATAGCCTTCAGACGGGGCAATTAAAGCTGGACCAAACTGGGTTATCTCTCCAGTGTGGATATAGTAGACACTTTTCTAATGGGGCATAGGCAAATACATACTCTCGTATATTCACACCTAGATTTGAACCCAGCACATGGCCCCACCGGGAAAGATGCAACTCCTGCAGAGAGGGCAAGGGCCTGATGCCAATCCCCCTTCCCTTGGAGGCACCCCCCTGACTGGGTTTTGTCACTGAGCCCCCCCAATCCCTCTCCCCCCTTTCTCTTGGTCTTTGCGTCAAGAAGCGCAAAGCAGGGACGAAACATTCCTGCATGGCGTCAGTGTCCCTCCGATGAAAGTGAAGAGGAGGGTGCAGGGGGAGAAGGAGGAGGGCCATCATCAGGCGTTGCCTCCAAAGCCAGGGCTGCCTGGCGTCCGTGACATCAGTCCCCCGCTCCCTTATATACGTCGGGGATGGTCCAGGGCTCCCTTTATGGTCCAGAGGCAAAGCGGTGCCCGATCTCTCCCTCTTTGCTCTCTTCTCTCAGCCCCATCTCTCTCCCTGATCTCTCTGGCTGAGCCACGGCTGGTCCCTTGTTGCATGGACTTTACTTTTTAGAGGGAGCGAGCCAGAGAGAAAGAGAGAGAGTCCGGATGGCAGCGAGGAGGATGCTGAAGATGCAGCTGGCGTGCGCGATGCTGCTCGCCTTCGCCTCCTGGAGCCTCTGCTCAGGTAAGCGGCTCTGGGCTTCCCTTCTCCCTCTCTTGGGGTCCAGTTGCACCAGTTGCACCTTTAAGAGGCTTTGAACTTCAGCTCCCAGAAGCCCCAACCAACAGTCTGGAGTTCTTTAAAAGGGGACCACAGTCTTGGGGACCACTGCTAGAGATAGTGCATCTTGGGATCTGTAGTTGTGCGAGGCACCAAGCCTTCTTGGGCAGAGAAGGCTAAAGACCTCGTCAAACTGCAGATCCCACTCCATCCACAGGATGGGGGCTCTTTAAGCGGTGTCAAGCCTGCAGAAGGCTAAAGACCTTGTCAAACTGCAGATCCCAATGCGTTCATAGAATGGTGGCTGTTTAAGCAGTCTTAAGGGGCTTTTAAACAGAAACTGGATGGCCATCTGTTTGCTTTGATTGTGAGTTCCTGCATGGCAGGGGTTGGACTGGATGGCCCTTGGGGTCTCTTCCAACTCTATGAGCCTATGATTCTATGACCTTGTCAAACTGCAGATCCCATTTCATTCATAGGATGGGGGCTGTTTCAGCATTGTCAAGCCTGCATTATTTCTACCGTGTAGTTGCACCCTAAGAGGGGCTGATTCTCAGGAGCTTGGCAAGCTGGAAGATGAAGTAGGTCATGGCAATGCTAGCGATGGCACCACTGAGAGAAAGGAGGAGGTTCTTCCCTGCAAGAGGGTCAGTGCCAAGAGTCAGGAGCCCCTAAGAAAAGTGGGTTGCTTTGGAAACTTCTTCAAAGAAACTACATTTAGAACTGTTAAAACGTTTTTTTTAAAATAAAAAACCTCACAAGTTTGGAGAAACTATGCAGCCATGTGCATGAGATTCTTTGGAAATGCCTACTACCCATCGGCCATTTATTTTTTGAATACAATGTTGGTCCACTGTATGGAAACAGGTAGCCTGCTGTAGTATCTCCATCAAGGAAGAACAAGAGTTTGGGCAAAGGGAAGGGAGGCTCATGGAGGTGGAAGGGACTCCAAGGGGCATGTAGTCCATCCCACTGCCAGATGGACCAAAGCAAATGAATAATTAGGATGGGTCAATATGTCAAAACAGATACTATGGACTATCTTAAGACAGGTCATTATAGGGCTGGGCAAAGTAATCACAGAATCATAACTTTTGAAGGAAATTCAGTGGGCACGAACTGCAAGTGGCAACCTGAAGTGAACCCATCACAGGGCTTTCTTGGCAGGTTTCTTCAGATGGGGTTTGGCACTGCCTTCCTCTGAGGCTGAGAGAGTGTGACTTACCCAAAGTCACCCAGTGGGTTTCATGGCTCAGTGGGGATTCAGATTCTGGACTCTAGAGTCATAGTCCAACACTCAAATGACCACACTAATATATACTCATATTTCAGCTGAGAAAAGCTGAAGCTTACAGGCATAACATCGTCCATGGCAATAGTGAGTGTTTTAAAACTATACTTGCTTTTGTTAACTTATTAGGGATCAGAAATCTTTGCAAATCAACAGCAAATCACCCAAAGATCTACCCATCTGTCTGTTAGATCTGTGCTTCTTAAGCTGTCTGATGTGGAGGACTGGCAGGGTTTTCCCGGTAATGTGTCAGGGACCAGTACCATATTTATGTCCATTGATTCTGTCCCCCCCCCCCCCCGAAAACTTCCCATGACAGTTATTAGCTTGCAGACTGACATCAGTTCACTGACAGACATACCCTATGACGAAATATCCTATGAGTCTAGCAATAGATGCAATTTTGAAAATGGGAAGCATACTTTGAGGCTCATCCGAGCTATAGGTTTATTTAGCAAGTTACTTCCCTTTTGGTACAATGGTGTAATAATAGAAATCTGCTTTAGAGATTGTTTGGAGAATTGATACATACAAACTATCTGTTGTGTCCTTGATTGTTAAAGATGGAGAAGAATGCAAAGCTAAGAGATTTTCTTATCTCAAACTTTACACAAGGTTTACTGAAAGAGCAAGCTGTCCATCTATCCAGAGCTGACATCCACTGGTGTTTTTTCTTTCATGTGAAAGAACAGTTATTCTGAGAGTGCATAGGGAAATAATGGTTTGAATTAATATAGGAACAATTATCTGGAAAAAAGAGAAAATAAGGGTATTTGCCTTATATTTAATCAACCCCTCCTCCTAAAAACAAGTTTTTATAACTGATATTAGTTTTCCTTGTTGCTGTTGTTTTCATATCCTTTCAAGTCAACTCTGATTTATGGCAATCTTATCATGGGATTTTCTTGCCCAGATTTATTCAGGGGAATTTGTCATTGCCTTCCTCTTAGGATGAGAGAATGTAACTTGCCCACAATTCTCCACTGGGTTTCTATGCCTGAGGATTTCAGACCTTGATCTTCAGAAGTTTTAGTCCACCTTATCATGCTGAATCTCTTAGTTGGTCTAAAAACATATTTTTAACAGGAAGAAAACAATTTTGTACTTTCTATACTGTAAAAACAAAATACAGATTTGATAGTATGTCTTATTATACACAGAAATATTAAACTACAGTGTGACAGCTTTCCATGAGTTCTAGAGCAATTTATTAATGTTCAGAAATATTTCAAGGGGGAATTTAGAGAAAAAGCTCCATGGTTCAGATTCAGCATTCCCATGTCCAGCTCAAAACTGTATAGTGCATGATTCAAAACCAAAATGTGCATGTAATGTGACATCTAAATGCTTGTGTCTTAAATACTAAGGAAGAGAGTGTGGACAAAAGGAAACATACAGCACAGTTACATGACAAATACTCAAGTCCCTTTTAATCCAGTGGGATTTATCAAATTCTGTTCTAAGATGTAGCTGATGAAGTTTATTTCCAAATTATATTTAGGATTATATCTAACTTTCAAAAATTAAATACCATTACCTGGGGTGAAAAAAAGTTTTTTTAAAAATAAACAATTGTTATACAGGCTGCTGAGCAATTTCACCTATTTGGACACCAGAAAAATCAAGATCATTACTTGGATGTAAACTATTTCATGTGACTGTTGGAAATACATTTATATTCACATTTTATTTTTAATTATTGTAATGTTAAAACTTTAAATGAGTTGCATAAAGAATAGCATTTGATTCCTGTTAAAACGACACTTTCGTCCACTGGCATAGCCTTTTGGTTTTGGAAATAGGAAAGGCACTGATGTTCTAAAGTTGAAGACATGCTTGTTCAAAAATACTAGAACACTGTTATTTTAAAATCCTGATTATCCTGAGTAAAACCTAGAAATCATGCATTCTTTTAAAGTCTATTGGTTCAAAGATGAGATTAAGTACATGTTAGTGGAACTTGGAAAAGAGTTTAAATTCACTTAAATCATACCTTTTGCTTTCTATGGAAAGTCCAAGGAACACTGAAGATTTCCCACTAAATTCATTAAGTTATGAATATAGTCTCTTAGATATATAACTGTAGGTAGAACTGAACAGTAAGTGAATTGAAATAAAATATGACAGGGACAAGCTTTCCTTTCTGTAAATCACAGGGAATGATGTACAAGAATGGGAAGGTTGAAGATAGTTATAATATTCCTAAACATAATTATTTTTTCACAATTAACAGGATGTTCAGCATTACAGAATACATAGGCAGTTCCAAAATGTAGCCTTTTTTTGTTATTTGTAGCATTGCTGTGAGCATGTTTTCATGTGCTTTCATGTATTCTCAATCCATTTATTTATCTATTTATCATTCATCGTTGCAGTCTGCCCAGGTAAACCTTTCCGTAACTTTTCCTATTTCCTATATTTTAGTATTGTACATTGTTCACCAAATGGTGACATCCATATGGTCTGAAGTACTGTTGTTGGATCTTACTTGCCTTTACAAACAGATACATATAGCTAAGATGTTTTTAATCCCATGTACCTGTATTTATGGATAATTACATGTGTGCATAAGCTCACACACACACAAAAGCCGCAATGGAACCCATTTCCACAATTTTAGTTTCTATGATTTGGTACAAATAATGGAAAGTGCCACATACATCAATGGTGTAACAACATCAACAACAACAACATTGCATAGCTTTGCTAGAAATTAATATCCTCAAAATATTTTGAGCAAGGACTATTTTTCTTGCTATTCTTACACCTACAATTAATCTGGTTTTGTTAACAATAAAAAACGCTGGTGTAGACATTTTGGCAAGACAATAATTGTATATACATAGAATCATAGAGTTGGAAGAAACCACAAGGGCCATCCAGCCTGACCCTCTGCTATGCAGCTACACACAGTCAAAGCACCCTCAACAGATGGCCATCCAGCCTCTGTTTAAAGACCTCCGAAGAAGGAGCCCTACCACTCTGAGAGAGTGTGTTTCACTGTCGAACAGCCCTTACTGTCAGGATGTTCTTATTAATGTTGAGGTGGAGTCTCTTTTCCTGTAGCTTGCATCCATTGTTCTGTGTTTTTCTGGAGCAGCAGAAAACAAACTTGCTCTATCCCCAATATGACATCCCTTCAGATAGTGAAACAGGGCTATCATATCACCTTTTAACCTTCTCTTCTCCAGGCTAAACATACTGAACTCCCTAAGTCACTCCTCATATGGCATGGTTTCCAGACATTTCACTATTTCAGTCGCCCTTCTTTGGACACGCTCCAGTTTCTCAACATCCTTTTTGAATTGTGGTGCCCAGAAGTGGACACAATATTCCAGGAGGGGCCTGACCAAAGCAGAATAAAGTGGCACTATTACTTGACTTGATCTAGACACTATACTTCTATTGATGCAGCCTATAATCATGTTGGCCTTTTTAGCTGCCGCATCACACTGTCAACTCATTTTCAAGATTCCTACATCTCTTTCACATGCAGTCTCATTAAATCAGGTGTTCCCCCATCTTGTATCTATGCATTTAATTTTTATTTGTTTTGCTGTAAGTGCAGTACCTTATATTTCTCCATTTTGAAATTTATTTTGTTAGCTTTGGCCCAGCTTTCTAATCTATTACGATCATTTTGAATTTTGATCCTGTCCTCTGGGGCATTAGCTGTTCCTTCTAATTTGGTGTCATTTGCAAATCTGGTAAGCATGCCCCCTATTCTTTCATCCAAGTTATTGATAAAGATGTTGAATAGTACTGGGCCCAGGACAGACCCCTGTGGGACCCCACTTATCACTTCTCTCCAAAATGAAGAGGAACCACTGCTGAGCACCCTTTGGGTTCAGCTGGTCAATCAGTTACTAATCCATTTAACAGTTGAATTGTCTAGTTCACATTTTACTAACTTGTTTGCAAGAATGTCATGGGGGACCTTGTCAAAGGTCTTACTAAAATCAAGATATGCTATGCCTACAGCACTCCCTTCATTTATCAAGCTGGTAATTTTATCAAAAAAGAAAGAAAGAAAGAAAAGGAAAGAAACAGATCAGATTAGTCTGATGTGACTTGTTTCTTTGAAACCCATGTTGACTTTTTGTGATTATGGCATTCCCTTCTAAATGTGCACTCTTTGTTTAATGATCTGCTCTAGAATCTTTCCTGGTATTGATGTCAAACTTAACTGGGTGATAATTGTTGAGATTCTGTTTTTCCCCTTTTTGAAGATGGGAACAACGTTTGCCCTCCTCCAATCTGCTGGTACTTTTCCTGTTATCCAGGAGTTCTCAAAGATTATTGCCAATGGCTCTGAGATTACATTTGCCAGAACTTTTCATGCCCTTGGATACATCTGGTCACGGAGAATTAAATTCATATAGATTAACCAGGCATTCCTGTTCTACCTCTTCACTTATTCTGTTCTGCATTTCCCATTTTGTGTCATCCGCTCCATTTTCCTCAATTTGAATACCATTTTGCTTTTGTGAGAAGACTGAGGCAAGGAAGGTGTTGAGTAGTTCTGCCTTTTCTCTGTCCTTGTTAGCATTTGCCATCTTCTCCACATAGTGGCCCTACCATTTCCTTGTTTTTTTTCTTTATTTTTATCTATATGCTGCAAATAATTTACATCATAGTCCCACAAATAAGAATTAGAGACAATATTGTCTTGGTTGTGAATATGGGAAACTCCTCATAATCAGCATATTAGCATGCAAAAGGAACTGATAGCACCTTTGTGTGCAATTGAAAGAAAGAAGCTAGCAGCATGAGCTTTGGTAGACCTGAGCCTACATCCTCAGATGCATAGGGTGGACCCTAGGCATCTGAGGAAATAGGCTCATGTCTATGAAAGCTTGGGCTACCAGCTGCTTTCTTTCAGTTAGTCCCAAAGGTGCTACCAGATTCCTTTGCATACTGATTTTCCAGGCTAATATGGCTACGTCTTTAAAGAATCAGCATATTGTTCATTTTGTAAATGTTTATTATCCTAAACCAACATTTTATTTTTCAAATTACATTAAGTATCCTCATATATGTTTGCACATTTTGGCCCCAATCCAAATGAAGAGAGTTGCTATTTGAACCCATTCAAACCAACAGGACAAGTTCTTTGCAACTAGGTTAAATCCCCTTGTTTTGTGTCCAGGATGAGTCATATTTATCTCCACTGAAATTAATGGTGTCATGAAATCATGACCAATTTATGTCGTAATTATTTCAGTGAGCCTACTCTAAGTATGAATGCATTCAACTCATGGTATTTAATGGGATAAGGAGCTTTATTCTGTGTATTTCTATTTAGAAGTAACAATGGTTTTCAGCAGAATTTATTCTCAACAAGCATAAATCAGAATGAAGACTTAATTACAACTAGCCTTAGCTTCTTGAGACCTCAGAATTTAGATGTGGTGGAATGGATGCATGAAAACATCAAATTTCTTCTGCAAGATCATTTTTTATTTTTTATTGTCATGTATACTGCCGGACAAATTCTTCCTTTGGGAAAAATACTTGAAGACTTACTAAGATGTTAACAACTGTGGAGCACCTATTTGAAGAAACCACTGACCTACTGAAAGTGTAAATCTCTTTTCATTTTACTCATTACTGGTAAAAAGTAACTTCAGATTTATATATAATTCCTCTGTTTCTTTCTCCACATTTTTACTGTTGAATAGCAGCATTTTTCACAAAGGTCTCCACTGAAAGGATGTCTAAAATGTCAACATGGACCTCTTTTTACCGGTGGATAGGCAAGAGCTGCCCTTTCACACTTTATACATTCAGAATATTCCCTACAAATGTAAAATAATTAAAGCATAAAACCTAATCCCATTCCACAAAGTCAGAGATTGCCTTCTTGCCTTCCATGTTGGTGATCGAGCCTTAAAATGCTGCCTTTGACCAATAATAAGCGGCTTTCATGACTAAACTGCCTTTTCCCAGAGAGACTGTATAAATCAAGGAGCATATATTAAAGAACAAAACACTTGCTAGGCATTTATTTTAGCCAGTGCTTAACCCTAAAATCCCTTTAAAGGATAATCCTAAATCCTACATGCTGAAACCCAAATGCTAGTGATTTACAATGAAATAGTAAACATATGTTTCTGATTAACTTGCAGATTCAGAAGAGGAAATGAAAGCCTTAGAAGCTGATTTATTGACCAATATGTATACATCAAAGGTAATGCTTTTTTCCTCCCTCTCCACCCCCTTTAGTCACAAAATGCATACATTCTCACTGCAAATATAGACTTTCAGTATTCAGTAATAATCCATTAGAAACTTAAACATTTGTTTCAAGGTGGGTAAGAGTTGTTTTCTAGTTTAAATACTGGTGGGGGGAATGCATAGGATGAATTGGGTGGAAGTTAATCTCTATTCTTGTTACATTTGTTTAACAGTAAGTGTGGAATTATGATGTAAATTTATTAGTGGAAGATAGTTATAGTCAGAATAAACCTGATGAAAACTAAATTGACCTTATGTCACATCACAGTATCAGAAGCTATTTTGGGATGAATTTGCACATTACAGCAGGAAAACTGGGAACTTAGCTTTATCCAAGGTAAACTTGATGAGCATCTGAATAAGAGGGGGAAAAATTACTCCCATCAGTACAAAATCAGTGAATTAATTTGGAAATTTATAATTTAATTTGGAAATTGGCCCCTTAATTTGGAAATGTGGTATTCTTTACATCTGACTAAGATTTACAGCCTCAGCATCGTACAGGTGACATATCAAAATGCAGAACACATGCTATGACAGGCAGGTCACCAAAATAGTTACCTAAATATTTCCTTCATTTGTGACTTTTGAAATATAAGCAACTGTTTAATACTTTGCTCTGAAGAACTTATTGTACAGACTAAAATTAGGATCATTGAAACACAATTGGCCACATGAAAGAGGAAAGAAAATAATGAATTTCTTTTAAGGTATAGCAAGTTATAGTCAATACTATCATTTATAAAGAAAATTTATTTGGTCAGCACTTGAAATTCATATTATCATAGCCTGTGATCCCCCTCTATCAGACTAGGACCAGAATCCTTTTAGTTATACTAGCAGTTGTACTCTTTACACATTTATATAGGAAGGCATCAAGTACCCATTTTCTGGATAGTGTTCCCCATTCTCCATACATCACAACATTCAGCTTAAAGGTTAGTTGGTATGACAACACACCTCTGCCAGAATGTCATTCTTACTTCCAGAAGCTGGAACTGAACCATGTCTCAAACTTGACATCTGTCCTGTGGCAGCTAGTGTCCATTTTGGTTAGTGGGTTGGAAGAAAAATCAGCTAACAAAATATGAGGCCCAGTGTAACAACAACCTCCTCAGGATACCTCCTCAGAACACCTCTGCTCAGGAACATATCTTTTGAATACAACTTCCACTTCAGATGTTTCTTTAAATCACCGCTTATATTGTAAAATACTGTGGGGTGTGTAAGCTTCAGGACCTCAAGCAGGGCTCTTTTGTGTCATCCTTTTAACAAGAATTGAAATTTCTCAGCTTCCCCCTGTAGACATTTCTGAGATTTTTCTTTTTCCAATGACCACAGGAAAATTCAGAAAGCGTTTTGCTGACCAACTAACTGAATAACAAGACCAGACATAAAGAACTGGGTTATAAAATGGGCAACTTTATTTAACTCAACTTATTTAACAATGGCCTGTTACAGACTGCCAAAATAAAGCTGCTTTGGGCCTCTTTGGAGGTATGCTGTTTAAATGATGCATGGGTCCTAAGAGTCCGGAGGTCGTGCCAGAGCCACACTCCATTCCTATGCACTGGAGTGCAGCTTTGGTGCAGCTTCCGGATTCTTAGGATGCATGCATCATTTAAACAGCATACTTCCAAAGAGACCCTAAGCAGCTTTATTTTGGCAGTCTGTAACAGGCCTTTATTTCTTCAAGAACTGCAAAACCAGGGGGGAGAACCTCGTGTGGGAATAGCTGGCGGATGGTCTGCTCCAAGACCAATTCCCGAGGTTCCAAAGGGCGAAAACACCTGAACCCCAAAGGCAATACAGAAGTGGGTTGCTCCCCGGCCGGCCCGCATCCAGAAGGCCAACCCAAGACTCCCCCATTTAACTCGCAAGGCTTAAGTGAGGGTTTAAATCTCAGGCCAGCTCCAAGGCAAGTCTCTTTTCCTTTGTGTTTAGTCACCAGACATAAACCTCAGTTCCAGAGACCTACCTTCACTATTTAGGAGGGTGCCGAGGTGTTCACTGAAACCTCTATCTCCCCCCGCCTATGCATGAAACCTATTTATGACCACAACCCAAGCCAGTTGTCCAGGTCCCCAACAAACAGTGTAGGGTAGACAAAAAACCCTTGGAAAGGGTAGAAAATTCCTACCTGGCCCTGAAGTGACCAGAGTTAATCTCACACTGCAGTTGAGGTGGGAGGGTGGGACAGCATTTAAGGCAAGTGACTGGAATATGAGCACGTGAGCCTTAAACAGGTTAACCCCACCCACTCGCTTGTTAACGGATTGTGGAGCATGCCGTTTATTTTTAAACTGCTGGTCTCTTCCAATGAGAGGCCAGCAAAGTCTTCTCCCCAGACCATAAGGTCAGGGAGATGTATTCTCCCATATCTCTCCACCAATAGGGTGACATATTTTGAAAGCCCATTTGCACAGAAGTCAACTTTTAAGAGGTGTAATGTAGAAGATAGAGAATTCTGTTGCACTTTTATCATGTCAGCCTCTTTGGACTGATATTTTGAAGGTCCCTTTGAAGCAATCCTTGTTGGAGAAGATGGTGAAAGTCTCAGAAAGTCAATTCACAGTTTCAGTCCTGACTGAGAAAATGTGTGTCATGAAGTGAAGCAAATAACTTCTAAGTGACTGCACTGATATTTTTTAGCTGTCAAAATTGATGGGGGTGGTGGTGAACAGACACCATAAAAGGAAGCGAAAAGTTTGAGCTTGTGTATCTCATAAGCAGAGATGAGAACTGATGATCAAAAGATCTAATTGACACTGAGTAGCATTTTTAAAAATAATAATAAAGACAACAACAGACAAAAATAGTCTTGTTAGTATTCTGTGAACTAATCCGAGGTAATGAAGTCCTAGGCATGTCCTAGGGAAATGAAAAACAACAAAACAAATTGTTGGCAGGATTCCCCCCCCCCCCCATATTTTAAGAACATATAAAGATTCTTGTTGGATCACATCCAAAGACATTCTGTTCATACATTAGTCAATCAGTTGATTATGGGAATCCCACCATCAGAGCAGGAGTGCAACTGCACCTACTATATTGCAATGCTAGCACTTGATATGCAAAAACATACTGCCTTTGATATCAACTCTACCTGATTCTGCATAATTATACACACCTCTACTAGCCCCACTCCCAGTTGCCTTTTTTCTACATGAGGTAGCCCCAAATGTTGAAATTCACCCCCAAATGTTGAAATCAATTGATAGGTGATTTGAAGGCATGGACACATATACATAGAGATGGAAAATTTGTTTATTCATGGTGAATTTCATAGGGTTTTCTTAGGGAAGGAATACTTACAGGCAATTTTGACAGTCCTTTCCTCTGAAATATAGGCTACAGCACCTGATATTCAGTGGTGTTTTTCCATCTCTGTACTAACCATGGCTGACCCTGCTTAGCTTCCAAGATCAGATGGAAATTGGTGCCTTTAGAGTATTTAGGCTTTTCATCTATGCAGAATCAAATATTTTTACATGCATTCTTCACATTGCAGACTTCAGAGTTTGTCCAGTTACAAAACTCTTTGAACATTCCCATCTCTCACCCCTTCAGTGATCTGTTTAGTGTACCTACTTCTAATTATTCTTTTAATTTATTACTTCTCTTTTTCCTGAAAAATGTAGCTGCCTCGTGCTAACACTGTGGATGGGCTTGGCTATGTTTTGTCAATCTGCGTGCCTTGTATAAGGAGAGGAAACTACTGAAAAATTCAAGTGAAAAATGCTTTGGCTAATTACATTGGTTGGATTTCATCTGGGGAACAACTAAGCTGAATAGAAGGTGTTCTTGATTCAATCAGTTGTCATCCTTTGCTGTTATAATGTGATCATTTTTCTTACTTAGAGCAGGAGCTCACACGTTAATTACTGATCTTCAGCCTTTATGCGCCTGGTTAGTTTCATCTTCAGTGCTTACCTCAGGAATACTATTAACATTTTAGGATATAGAGAAGGTAAGCTTCTTAACATCAAAGTGAAACTCTTCACTATCCCAGTGAAGGTTTTTGATAACTGCTTAACATTTCATTGAGTTTTGTTTGCCTATTCCTTTGAAAAAGACCTTAGCTTTTCAACTTTGTAAAGCACAGCACATTTCATCTAGCAAGTGATCATTTTCCTACCACTGTGGAATTGGATAGCAGACATTTTAATAGAAGCCTAATTTAATTTTTTTAAAAAATTAGAAGGCTTAAATCTACTCTTCAGTCCTAAATCTATACAATATGAATTTCTGATAGGATCACATTCAAATATTAAGAGATCTCTATTTCCTAACCAATGAATGTTAAAAGTTGACTATTTTGGCTTATTTCACCAGAAATGGTCAGCTAGCAACCATAATCTAAAAGCCCCAAAGTGGATATTACTGGAAAAATGCAAACAAATAAAAACTGAAAGATCCAAAACACACTGCAGAAATTATCCGGTCTGAGACCTCTTTAAGAAATGATGATGTCATCTGTCATCCACATGAGGCTTTGACATTTCCTCTGAGCATAGCAAGAATCCCCACAGTACTGGCAGAGATCTCACTTTTTCCAGCAGTAATATATTGTTATGACATATCTCTGTGGTAATTCAAAGTGAGTTGTGGCAGATTGATCTTGAATGGACAAATAAGATCCACTAGTTTGACAAAAGATCTGCTCCTGGAAAAGGTGAAATGATTTGTTGAAATCTGCCGGAAATTTGCTGGAAATGATTTGTTGAAATTGAGCGAGACCATTTTCTGCATTTTTAAAATATTATTTTAGGGACTCTGTCATGAGGCCTACCATGATGGACTACAAATGCACTTCAGAATTTATCATTCCACAACTATAGCTAAATTTAGGGAGTTGTAAGAGACTGAGCAGGAATATTTGCAAAGCTTCTTGTTCCCCTGAAAAGCATGGCAGCAACTGATACAAATGTGTGGGAATAAAGGTAAGGGGTGGGAAAAAGAATGACTGTAGAAGTGGGGTGGGAAATCTGGATAGGTTTGTGTGGCAGGTGGAAGATTAAAATCATTTACCCATTTGTTGTCCCAAGAAACAAGGATTTAAATTAGACATTGAGAAACTAATCATTAACTTGTTTTCTCTCCCACATAGCAATTTTGTGAGAGATACATCCTTTAGCAACTGGTGTTTCAAATTTAAGCTCTTGTTTATGTTCCAACACTAAAGAATTTGAGAATACTCACAAGCTTTCTTATCCTCTGTGATAAAGTATGTGTCAGCACTTCAACAATCTCCTTTCCCAGTTGAACAAATTGAGTGCTGTAAGATTTTTCACACCTTGGTACTTTTTACAAAACTTTTCTTTGAACACATTTCAACACATTTCCTCAGAAAACAGTATATTTTATATGAACTATACTTTCTGGCCATAAAATGTTGGTTTTATGCAAAGCCATTTTTTCCACAAATAAAGTTTTTTCTCTCTCAAAGAATCTCAAAACATGACAAAAATTATTTAAAATGCACTGAACTCCCACAATCCTGCACCAGCAGGGAGAAAGAATTTTGCAATGCTCCAATTTTGTTTAAGTGTTAGTCTCTTAAAAGTTTCAGTTTCAGGCATATTGTTGTTGTTATTGTTGTTTGTTTGTCATCTACTTTTCTTACCAAAATTGGGACTTGAGGTGGCTCGCTTGAGGTGGCTCACAATTTAAAAACACAATATAGCTAAAAACATACAAAAGACAGAACATTAAAATAGGATGAAACTATCTCATTGAGCATGCCTCTGTAAATTTTGTGCTCTTCAAATGTCAGTACTGTGCACCTCTGAAATCTGTGCCCTAGGTGGATGCCTAGTTGGCCTAAGGATGGCACTGGCCCTGTTCTGCATTCAGAAGAGACCATGAGTCCAATGATAGCCTTGCTCTAATTTTATTCTGTTGGAATTTTATAAACCTGAGTGCAATCTGATCCTTAAAAACATTTGTCACCCAGTGAAGATATGTGGATACTAGTTATGACAGAAAGTGGAGATATCTTTAAAGTTTTTAAGAACGGCAATCTTACAGTTATTATTGTTAGTAAAATAAGAATTCAAATGAAAGGAGTGGTAGAACAATTCTCTCTTTCACATCCAGCTAAAGTGTTCTGATGGACAGTTTGCAAACTGTTCTGGGCAAGAATAGAGAAGTATGATGTTTCTAACTGGGAATAGGCTAGGTGAGTGCAAGATTTGGACTCAAGGTAGCTTACAAAGTAAAATGATTGCAATGGGTACAATCATATTGGGCTCTTACAAATGTGTAACCAAGAGTTATACATTTGCAACTGCTTCGTATTCATTATCCATATATATCAACTCATCTAGGGTGTGTGTATATGTGTGTGTATATACAAAAAGACCAGTCCAATACAACCAACAACACATTCGTTTTGTTTTAGATTTCCATCCAACATTTCCCAACCACCATAGATTTCTCTCTATTGCTCATTAATTATGAACATTTACCTAGAACCATAAACAAGCATATAGTTAAAGCTATCCTCCAGCCACCAAATCTATAGAGACCACTGATAAAAACTATCCTAAAAACATCAGTCATCAATCCAGGAACACACCATTAAGATTCAAAGTGTTGTGTCACCTACAAATGCTTAAACAGACTGTCACTTTGAGGAGTACAGTATAGTTGGCAGGACGTACTAAACAACACATCAACTGCTGCTCCTGCAATGCTATTAATGTGATTGAATGAAAACATACAGGATATCATATACTGTGTGTATGCAAAACAACCACAAGCCTGCATCCATGCTTCAGCAACCA
Source organism: Sceloporus undulatus (assembly GCF_019175285.1). Lineage (NCBI taxonomy): Eukaryota > Metazoa > Chordata > Lepidosauria > Squamata > Phrynosomatidae > Sceloporus > Sceloporus undulatus. The sequence continues at coordinate 48,559,871 of NC_056526.1, read as the reverse complement.
TAAGTCTTCAATCCTGACAAAGAAACTAGAGCAAGCAGTTGACAGGCATTTTAACTCTGAATATCACAGCTTTTCTGATTTGTCAATTTCTTTTTTTAAAAAGTTGAAGTGCCTTCTCCTTCAGACATTTTTGACATTTTTAAAATATTGACTTAAGAGCCTAATACCACGTGGTCTCAACTTAGAGGATCATATCATCATGAAGCTAAGTTTTATCTTTAACAACTGTGGAAGGTGGAAATCCTGTTCTGTAGATTTTCCCAATCAGTATTTTTATTGCTGTTGTTAACTGCCATCAAGTTGACTTTGACCTATGGCAACCCTATGAATGAGAGACCTCGAAGACACAATATCAACAGCCATCCTCAGGGCTTGCAGACATGGCCTTGATTCCTCTTTTTCTACCGCCTTCTATCTTATAAAGCATTATTGTTTTTCTAGTGGGCCAAATCTTCTCATGATAGGTACTTGGCTTGAAGCACAAAAGGTATGAAATGGGAAAAGAACACCAAAAAATTATCAGAGTAAAACTGCAGAGTGATCAGAAACAGAGATTAGATTTTTAGTTGGAAGCTCATTTGGTTGGAAGATAGACCACAAGACTTTTTAATCTCATCTAACTGCTTAGACCTCCATCATGGTGATCTTTTATCTTTCCCTGTGCCAAGTCTTACCCAGTACATTTCAAGTTACCCTCTCAAGTAAATCTACATGCAATTTAACTTCTCAACAGCCACAGTTCAGTTGTTTTGCTTATAGTATATCGAATTCACTTGTCTGGCTGTAGTTTTGGAGCTCATTGTTCCATAGCTGCATCATCAGAATCATCAGGTTTCTTTTGTAAAACTTGATTTTATAAAGTAAATTGTTTAAATGGTTCAGTGTTATCATCATTTACAAAATAAATATAGCTGATAAAATGCATGAGAGCAATCTCGCCTGTCATTTTATTTGTATTATTTCAGTGGCGCTATCTATTGATACATGAAAGACCTTTACACACTAACTATGCATTTTGAATCTTTCAGGTAGATAAGGCAAAGCTTCCTCAGTGGAAAATGACTCTTCTAAATATTTGTGAACTTATTAGTAACTTAAATAACCAAGAAGAGACAGCAGGTGACACAGAAGAAGATGACCTCATGACAAGGCGACCACTTCCTGCTACTTTTGACGGTTTCACTTTGGAAGCCATGTTGACACTATACCAGCTTCAAAAAGTCTGTCGCAGCAGAACTTTTCAACATTGGGAGGTAAAACCAAGATGTTAAGGTATTTGGGGGCCTTTCACACTATACAATAATTGCACTATGGTTCTTTTCTAACCACCATGGCAATATCTTAGACAGTCTTCAGTGTTGCAGTTTAGGGGGGGGCTATTTATAGTTTTTAGCCAGTGAGCTCTTGTACCTTGCTGAACTAAAATGCCAGAATTCAATTGCAGTAAAAAATAGTATCATATGCAATAACTGTGTAGTGTGAAAGGCTCCTGAATACTCTACTTTTGTGCTAACATTGTTTATATTATTATATAGGTGCATTTTCATCCATGCAGTATACAAATCCACCCATTTCTATTGTGTGTTGGCTCTGTTAGGTTATAGTTAACAATGGCTCTATATGGACAGGCCAAAATAAAGCTGCTTCGAGTCTCTTTGGAGGTATGGTGTTTCAATGATGCATGTGTCCTAAGAATCTGGAAGCTGCACCAAAGCTGCGCTCCAGTCCTTAGGACTGGAGTGTGGCTTTGGTGTGGCTTCTGGACTCTTAAGACACATGTATCATTTAAACAGCATACCTCCAAAGTGACTCGAAGCAGCTTTATTTTGGCCTGTCTGTATCAGGCCAAAATATGGAATTAAAAGTTACGGTAATGGACACCATAACTTATTTTTAAAAATATCTTTGATGAATTTATTATTTTTATTTTAAAATTATTTTGCCTTAATGGGCCAAAGACAAAGAATTTATTGAGCAATTGCTGTGCTTCATTCATGGAATTGTTTAAGAGGGTGTAGTCTAAAGCAAGGGTAGAGACAATGTAGCTCATAGGCCATGTGTAGCCAGCGTAGTTCAATTTTATGACTCTTTCAAGCCCCTTGAATCTCTTACAAGCTCCTAGAATATTTTTTTCTTTTACAAAATTAGCCCCCAAAGCCCCAGATGACTCAAAACTGCTTCAAAACATAGCAGTTTTATTTCCTCAAAACACTAAGGCCCTTCCAAAACACTCCCCTCCCAAATTATCTGTGAATAAGCTGCGAATGAAGCTGGAAGTGATATGTTGTCACTCCTGCTGGTTTCAGACACATGAGTATAACTCCCCAGCCAATATGCATGTTAAAAATGACTTCTGGCCTCTTCACAATTGCCTGCCTCTTGTCATGAGGATTATGTGTTGTACTTGCAACCTATATTTCACATTCTCTTCTTCTGTCTTTTTTAATAAAATCTGTTAAGGAGAAAAAGCTGTCATAGCTGCTGAATCCCTCTTAATAGGTGGGGCTAGCATCCATAATTTGAGTCTGAAGCTTCAGATTCTGTACTGAGCTACAGCAGAATATGTAAAGTAATGGTAGAAAGAAAGCATATCCTTAAGTTTTGCAGGCTATTTATGTGTTCACACATAGAATATTTATAAGAAAATTTTATTCTGCTGTTCCATTGCGAATACATCATGCACAACAGCTTGAAACAGGGTGAAAAAAGCAATACAATTTCAGGATATTCACTGAATAAAATAATATAAATCAAAATAAGAGGTTTAAAAAATACAAAAAGATCTGGGGTGTTTTTTTTAAAAAAAAAACAAAAAACCAACAACAACAGAATAGGTTTAACAGGTAAAAGTGCTGGCATAAAATTCTTTTGTTGTTGGTGTGTTATCTGTCCTCTACTCAAGTCAATTCTCCAAGACCACCTGTTCTCCACTGCTCTGCTCAGATCTTGCAAATTTAGGATCATGACATCCCTGATTGAGTCTATCCATCTGGTGTGCTGTCTTTCTCTCTTTCTACTACCTTCTACCTTTCTTAGTATTATTGTCTTTTCCAGTGACTCATACCTTTTTATGATGTGGCCAAAGTACAACAGCCTCAGTCTGATCATTTTGGCTTCCAAGAAGAGTTCAGTCTTGATCCGTTCTAGGACCCATTTGTTTGTCTTCTTTCCCATTCACAATACCCTTGACAATTTTTTCCACCACCATATCTCAAATGAGTTGGTTTTCTTCTTATCTGCTTTGTTCACTGAATACTCACACATCTGTACATGATGATGGGGAATGCCATGAATTGGATAATTCTAACGTTGGTGCTCAGTTGTATGTCTTTGCTCTTTAGGATCTTTCTAGTTCTTTGATCACTGCCCTTACCATTTCTAGTCTTCTTCTGATTTCTTGACTGCAGTCTCTGTTTTAAACAATGTTTGTAAAATTCTGTTACCTATAATTTAAAGGGCAAGGTATCCAACATATCAGCAGACCCACTAAAAAGAGTCTGGTTCTCTTCACATAAACTGTCTCCACTTTAGTTGTGGCAAAAGGAAGGTCTACCCTTATAATTTTAGGGAATGGGTGGGTTGATGTGAGAGAAGATGATTTCCAGGATTCCTGGATCATTTGGGGTATTAACAAAGATCAGACCTTTGAGTAGGAATTGATTAAATTGCCTAGGGTTCTTTTGCCTCTCTCTTTGGATTGATGAGTAAGCTCAGCTGTTGGCGTACCAGCTTCATGCTGTTGCAGCCTAGCGGTGCTGCTAGATGAAGAGTAGGTCCCTTTGAAGCCAGAGCCTATATCCAAGGTGGTGTACCCGAGGGCCAGAATGTCAGAGGTAGTGACTTGAACTGCACACTCTACCTTTCTTATTCCTTCTGTGGCCGAGGTGGGTGTCAAGTGCTAGATCTATACTTCCTCCTTCCAGGAGTATTTCTGTCTTGACAGCATCACAGTACAAGAAGCTTGTGTATGTATGTGTGTGCTGCTACCAGAAGCACAGATGCTCCAGCAACTAGGATCATGGAGCATTTGTGCCAATTGCACCATTGATAATCCAGTCTTGACTTTAAACTTTGTTTAAACTGGAACATAGCAAATATAATACAATATTGCTGTTGTTTGTTGTCTACCTTGACTTATGGTGACCCCATGAATGATGGACTCCCAAGTCACTTTGTCAGTAACAGCCCCAAACCTGTGGCTTCATTGTTTCTTCTTTTCCTACTGCCTTCTATTATTCCCTAGTATTATTGTCTTTTCTAGTGGGTCATGTCCTCTCATGATATGTCCAAAGCATGACATCCTCAGTTTTGTCATCTCATCTTCCAGAGAAGAATTTATACTAGGACTCATTTATTTGTCTTTTCAGCAGTCCATGGTAACTGCAGAAATCTCCTCCAGCACCACATTTCAAATGAGCTAACTCTCTTAGCCAGTTTTCTTCACTGTCCAGCTTTCACAGCCATACATACAAATTGAAAATTCAGTGGCATGGACAATCCTGACTTTGGTATTCAATGATACATCATTATACTTGATGATCTTATCTATTTCCCTTATACAGTAGCTGCTTTCCTGGTCCTAGTCTTCTGATTTCTTGACTGCCGTCTCAATTTTGATTAATAACTGAGCCAAGGTCCAGGAAATCTTTCACTATCTCACCATATTTATTGATAATACACTATAGATGCAGTGTATTATAGTGGGCATAACCTAAATACCCCCAAAGCACCAGATCCCATCTGAAGCTAGATCTGGTTAGTACTTGGATGGGAGACCACAAATGAACACAAAGTGTTGTAGGCTGGCAAAACCATCTCTGAGAACTGGCAAAACCATCTCTGAGTATTCCTTGCCTTAGAAAATTCTACAGTATACACACAAATACACACACAGTGGTGTGAAAAATGTGGTTCCCAATCTGTTTTTGTCGCTCTTGAGCCTTCTAGGTTCCCCTAATCACCACCTGCCCATAGTTAATTGCCTCCTTTGACCCCTCAGCATAACGTAACATCAAAAATACCAATTTGTGAAACCAGAAGGGACTGAAGTCTATGTTTCCCATGTGAAAGGCATTTTGGCAATTCATATGGCACCATTTCAGTTCTTACTCAATAAAAACAACTACTACCAATGAGTAAACAATGTGCTACGCTGGGAGGAAATAACATTTTTATTTGAAGTGGGAGAAAGGATGTTATTATGTCTTCATTTCCCCCCAAAGTACCATGTTAAAATATATAATATTTTGATGCTAAGCTGTAATGACTCTCAACAGTATATATAAATTGAAGCATGCTTCAACATGCGCATTAGCTGTGCCTGAATCAGGTTGACTGTTCTATTGTTTACAGAATGTAACTATTGTATATCTATTGATTTTTTTTCTTATCATATAATTTTAACTAAGCTTAGGTGCTTAGCAAAGGTTTTAGTTAGCTCTCCTTACCAAATGTTATTCCATATGTAGGCAGTGACTCCATATTCTTTTCTTCTCATCACCAGTTATTTCAGCAAGATATTTATGACCCAGATAATTCAAGCCAAGATAAAGATCTGATGAAGAGAAAAACACCTTACATTCTGAAACGGCAGGTACATGTTAACAAAGCCCGACGACCATACATACTGAAGAGGAATTCATATTACTGACCCAGCAATTAAAGTAGTGTTTAGTTTTGAGTAACTGTGCTTTATGGTTACCTAATTTCAACCTTAAATCTTATTTGTGTGGAAAATATATTATGAATCGTGATCAAGATGATAGCATAATTGTGTCTTCTTTTTTTGCCACTGTTGTTTCCTGATTGTGTTTTTATTCCTACTTTAAATTAACTGGACTAATACATTTACAAATAAATCTAGTTTCTAAGCATTATGCATTGTACACCAATGAGAATTTTAAAGAATTGGCAAGAATGCTCACTCTATGCTGCAGAGACTTCAGGAAATATAAATACATGCTTGTGCAAAACATTCAAGGTTGTTTCATAATTCAAAGTGTGATGAATTATCTAGAGTTGGTAAGCAAGTAAATGGCAGTGAAAAGCCTTTTAGTATTCATGATGTTGAATTATTCCCATAAATTACTATACAACCTGCATTTTAAAATCCTTAACACTCAAAATCCATTTATCTGTGGATTCAGCTCAAGGCCTGAATTACATACTGTTTTAAAGTGTGTAGTATGCAGGTTCAAGTGACTGTATTTTTAACCATGTTAATATCTTGGGATGTGATCTAGATTGAGCCCACTGTACTGGGGTGGGGAGGTCAACCCTGCACCTGTTTGTTACACAAAATTACCATTGGCTTTAAGACAAGTAATAACATACCTTCCATTGATGTCAATGGAGTTTCTACTATTTTTAGACACTGTGCAGGAGGGGCAGGCTGCTGGGAAGGTCTGAAGCCCCTCCAAAAACACAAAGAGTCTGCTCTAGATCCCCCCCCAGTATTTATATGCTTTAAAGCAGTAACTTAAGTAACTTAAACTTAATTTCATTGAAATGAATTGAACACAAAGGAAACTTAAAATAAAATAAAAATACAGTAAAAATATGACCTTTAATAGATCTTTCTTATCAATCAGGCAATTTAAGGATTTGGAACATTACCAGTTGCATTTCCCTTTATTCAAAATGGGAGCTAGGTCATTATCATTATTGTTGTTCACTCCAGAAAAGCAATTTGTTACATTACACATTATAAATATGTTAATTTCAACAGTTTCTCAGTTTTTTAAATAATTACAATTTGTCCTGAAAGGACTCCCTCCAGAATCCAACAAGGGATGCAGATCTCCACAACTACTATCCTTCTCCTCCATCATCATCATCCTGTGGGAACCTAAAAGTAACACTGGCCTGTTACAGACTGCCAAAATAAAGCTGCTTCAGATCTCTTTGGAGGTATGCTATTTAAATGATGCATGGGTCCTAAGCGTTCGGAGGTTGTGCCAAAGCCACATTCCATTCCTAAGCACTGGAGTGCAGCTTTGGTGCAGCTTCCGGATTCTTAGGATGCATGCATAATTTAAACAGCATACCTCCAAAGAGACCCGAAACAGCTTTATTTTGGCAGTCTGTAACAGGCCTCTGACACCCTCTACTCTCTCTGCTGTGGAACGACTTCTGACCTTTTTGAATGCCTGGGCAGGAAAATGATAGCAGTGGCAGCTTTTTGGTGCTTTCCCTCAAAGGAAACCTGAGATGAATAAGGCTTGGAAGGATTTGAATAAGACATTTGTGTACGTTTGACAGCTTTTCTGGGTTAAAATAGGGCACAATTATCACATTATAGTTAAAAGCTGTAATCACTGCTAACATGGGCCCAGTACAGACTGGTGTTTTGCACCAGTCTGGGGCCAAAATTAGGGCTCCATAGGACTGGGCGTGCATACATGCCCAGCCCTTGTTTTGGGACCCATGCACCATCTTGCCATGCCTCCATCCACACGAGGTGCATGGTGATGACATGTGGGTGTCTGAGCACCCAAACAGCACTCACTGGAAGTGTCATCATCATGGCACGTGAGCACCATGATGACATGACTGAAAAGAAGCTGCCTAGAGTGGCTCCTTTTTAGGGAGCATGTCAGTGCTGCACTGTGAGGCTGGCGCAGCACCAATGAGGGGCAACAATGGGAGGCATGAAACCGCCCATCTGTATCCCCCCTAAGTCATCATTTTCGTTGCTTTGCCTCTACATCCTTTTGACAGCAGCACATTTTCTTAGCCCCACTTGCACCACTTGCACTTCCTCACACATCACACAGCCACCATTTACCATCGTTCCCCTCATCATCTATACAGCCTTTAAGGTGAGCACAAAAAGTTCTGCCTGCTGGAATTTTATAAGTTCTTTAGCGTTTATTTTTATTTTTGCTTCATCCTTTAGATCCTTTGTTACATGTCCCTAAATTTTACCCTCAACTTATCCATGGCTCATATCAAAATTCATAATTTAGGCCCCCAAACCTACCCTTGACATACACAGGGTCAGCTTAGAGTCGAGTATATGTGGTATATAATTTCTGGGAACACAAACATTCTATAGAGCTATAGCACTAGGTAAGGCTGCTAAATAAAGTAGGGAAGGGAGAGGTGTCCCTAAACATTAGAGAAGTTATTTTTGAAAGTGTCTTAAATTTCACGACTCTTACTTTATCACATCCCACCCCATGTAATAGAGTTAGCCCTCTGGTTCTCTGTGTTTTATGTGTGGGTGTGCAGCTGGAGAGGGAACATTTGTTTCTTCTAGGTGAGATGTAAGTGCCTAAAGCTGAATCTGTCTCAGACTCATTGTATTTACTTTTCTGGTACAGAAACAAAACCAATAATAGTGAGGAAGAACGATGTGAAACAATGCAGAATAATAATGGTAGCAAAGTTAAATATTAGCATGCTTTTTGATAATGGGAAAGAAGGCTGTTAAGAGCTGGCAAATCCAAGTGGAGTGAAAGTTACACAAACTGTGCCTTACAGTATACTGTGTTACAATATTTAATCTTTCTCTTCACATAATGCACATAAAACACGAGACATCATTGGTATTCATTCCTGTTGTGCCTTTGCCAGCACATTTCCTTTCTGTGATAAAAAGAACTATTTAAATTTGTTCTGACTGCATTAGTTTATTTGAGGCATATGTTTTGGTGTGCAATAATTCCTCACTCCTTTTGTACCTCTGCCATACTGGTAATATTTTGGCACTATTAAGAAAGTCCTACCAACTTTCACTCCACTGGCTGCATATCAGACATATTTTCTGGCTGGCTTCTTGTCAGCCTTGGGAGACATTTGCATTGACAGCCCTCTATATTGTGCAATTCATTGTGCAGAAGCACACCACCAGCACCCCCTAATTCTTCTCTGTATGACCTTGTTGATCGCTCCTTTCACTTCCTCTTCCTACCTTTCCTCCTTAAATATTCCCAAATCTGGCATGATAGATTTTTGCCTCTTCTGAATAGGAAATCTGAACAATTGTGGGTGTGATTGTCCAGGTGAGGATGCATTATCCTGGCTGTCTTTCTGAGTATAAGACAAAGAGAGGGAGTATTTTCCAGGAGCAATGCTGTGGTAATCCTGAGGGAGCATGCATTTGCACAGGGCCCCTTTCTCCTGGGGCTTATTCCTACTTACATTTAAACCGGTTTGGGATTTGCTTTTGCTCCGTGTTGGTAAATGGATTCCAAGAGGTCCGCCATTCCCATTATGAAAGCAGATCTTTTCATTATCCCCTGGTAATCACTTCTTTTTGGCACCCCCACTAGTTTGCACCACTTCAAAATGCATGTTAATCATCTGTGTGTCATCAGTGACGTAAGCAGCATCCCAGGAAGCCCAGCTTGAGAACTATATATGTATGTGTGTGTATATATATATATATATATATATATATATATATATATATTTGATAGAAGATTTGATTAATTGGTTTTGCAACTGCTTGCCTCACTGATTGCAAGTAGTTGCAAAAATCAATGAATCAAATCTTATATCAAATTTATTTATTTATTTTTTTAAAAAAGCCATTTACCCATATGTCACACCACAAGCACAAAGGCAACACTGATAGAGGATCTACCCAAAACACCCCTCTGCCATTAGTCCCCCTCCTCCAGAATGATGCGATTCAGATCTGTCAAAAACAAAAAACAAACAGCTTCATTTATATACCACTTCATACTGAACTAACAGTGTCTAAATGGTTTACAACTGTAAGCTAATTGCCCCCAACAAGCTTGGTACTCATTTTAGTGACCTCGGAAGGATGGAAGCCTGAGTTAAGCTTGAGCCCTTTCACTGGTACTGAACTCGTAGCCTTATGGTTTTGTGTGAGTGGCTGCAGTACAGGCATTTAACCACTGCGCCACCAGGGCTCTTTTTGAACATGCTCCGGAATCGATTCTTTCCAAAAGAATCACTAGAAAACTAGTGTCTGGAAAAACCAGGGTTTTTGTATTTCCTTCACTTTATCATGACAGAAATCAACCAAATTAGGACTGGAACTGGTTTCAAATGGGAATGACAGTCATATAAACCAATCGGCAATTCACTTTAAATCATAGTGGAAATGACTCCTTGGATTTTTGTATTTGCCTTTTTCTGTTCTGAGAGGTGAAAGGAGATGGTGGAAAGGTTGTAAAGACTCATGTTTCTTTCAGCTGAGCTCCTTTGAGTTTTGCTATGTATTTATGCACCTGGAACCCAGCAACTGGGGTTTATTTATTTTCTCACTGTACTTGTTGCTATGTTTATTTCACACAAAGGAGGAAACTGAATGTGGTCAATCCAAACCCACAAATTTGATGAATTACCTCCCCCAGGTGTTTGGTTGGCCATGTAGGGCACTTATCCCTCACTCTTCAGTGAGGACAGAGAAAAACTGCATGAACGGCAAATGAGTGTGTATGTGTGTGAGAGAGAGCATGCATGTGCACACACATTTTATCATTTTCTTTTGTGAGAAATAGAGTGATGAGTAAGCTGGAGAAAGCATGTTTTCTCTTCCCTGTCACTGGGAGAAAGCGCACGCTGGATGCTCAAGAAGTTGAATTACTGTACCAATGAAATCAAAGACCTTATGAAAGGATTACCTAGGGTTTGGAAAGCATTGAACTAGTAAATGATCATACATTTTATATCTTGAATATCATAACTGTTTTGGGGAAAACAGTATGCAAATAGATTTTGTAGCACCTTTGACACTAACTGTAGCACAGTCTTTTGTAGACCTGGCCTACTTCCTCAGTTGCAAGTCTACCAAGTAGACAAAGTCTATGGATGTATATGCTACAACTTCTTTTGCGCAATTAGTTTCAAAGGTGCTACAAGACCTCTTTGCGTATTGATATTCCAAACTGAATTCTACCCCCATGGGGAAACAGTGAGCAATGTTGATATGGCACATGCGCAGAGTCATTTCACAAAGTTACTTAGGGCCCTGATCACTCATACTTTGAGGCAATCATAACAATTGAAGAAGCATGTGAAAAATTAAAGACTTTATGTTGTAGAAACAAAGGGAACTTTTCTTAGAAGTAATGTGAATAGCTATATTGCTTTAGAATAAAACAGAAAATTAAAAAAAACCCGCTAAACTATTTGAAACTATCAGAAGTATGTGTGTGTGTGCGTGTGTATTCACCCAGCATTTAATGATTAAACTTTAGTAGCTGATACTTTGAATTGGGGAAACTTTGTTTGAAATCACATTGATAGTGTTTGTCAGTGATACAATTTGTCCCAAACTGGTCTTTATGTACTTGTTAATAATCTAGAAACAAAGTAGCCCAATTTGCCAGTATTCATTCTGTGAACTGTTAAATAAAGAGCTGGATGTCACTGTCATATAAAGTTGCACATGACCAAAGTTGAACATATAAAGATTTTATTACCAATGAATATAGATTTTAAAAGAAAAAAATCTATTGCACAATTAGGGACTAATGATAGGATTTAGGGGCTAAACATACTGGCAAAATATGCCAGCTTCCTGGCATCTTGGGGGCATGGTATCCACCCACCGTTTGCCTCAGCTCCGCCCATAGGCTGATGTCATACCACCTGCCTGACCACATGGCAGTAAGCGTTTTGGCATTTCAGCAGCATGGTGTTTAGATGCCACATGCCTCCGAAATACAGAAAAAACTCACCACAGCAGCAAAGATGCCTTTTCCCAGCGCAAAAAGGAGCTGCTTCTTACTCTTTTTTTATGCCTTGAAAATGCTGGATCAGACCATGGCATGCAGTTGCCAAGGCCCCTGTTTGGCACGCAAAGGGGAGGCCTAACTGTACCAGAGGATACCTGCTATTCTGTTGCTATCTTCTATCTAATTACTAGCATGGCCCAATCTGAGACAGCTCCTTTGGGGGAGTCTCTTTCGCCCCTTAGTTTATAATCTTTATCTGACAAGTTGGTAAAGGTGACCTACTTCTGACATAATAAGAAATGAGTTTCCTATTATGAAACCACAAAATATGGAGGCTCAAGCATGTAGAAAGAATCAGGTTCACAAATCACAATCAAGTAATAGTTTTAGATACTGATTTTTCTCAACCAAATAAAATTAGAATAAAGAACAGGTTTATAAATTCAGATCTAAAGAACAGCCGGCGGACTCCCCCGATGAGCTGCGTTGCCGCCGGGAGGTCGTGTCGACTGAGGAGGCCCTGCTGGGCCTGGTATGCCCCAGCATGCTTTGCTGGGGGTGTCAGTAAGCCCAGCATGCTTTGCTGGGACCAAAAAATCATCTGATTGGCTGGCTGAGGGGCCGGGGAGGAACTTCTTGTTTTGGCCACTCTAGGAGGCTCAGAGGACCTCTTTATGGTCCTGGTTTCTGGTCCTCCAGAGAGCTGATTGGTTGGCTGCCCTGGAGGAGAGGAGTGTGCTCCCGGCCCCTCCCTCTTTGCAGTGGCCTATATAAGGCCTTGTTGCTCCCCTCCCTCCCTCCCTCGGGTTGGTGTGTTTTTTTTGTCACAACTGAGGGGCAGCAACATAGGCCATGATCTGCTGAGAGTGGTTTCCAGGGCTATGGAGCACTGGAGAGGGAGTCCTTTGGACCTGGGTATATTGAGGGCGTACGTTATGGCCATTGCGGGGGCCATTATGTTATTATGTTACCTGGTGACTAGGGACTTAAGGGATAAGAGGCAATCAGAACTTCACATAGCTGCGAGATTGCGTTCCCTAGCCCGTAGGTCATCCCGAAATTGTGGTCATCGATCAACTGGGGTGTTCGATTTTACAGATCATGACCTCATGCTTTGGGCCAACCCTACACTGTTTTAATGTTGAGTTAATAAAGTTGTGGCCATTCTTCCAACTTTGGTGTTGTGTTTATTGTGGTGGCACCCCTCCTAGGCAATGGAAAATTTAAGTTAATTCAAAACCCAAAGTGGAAGATTTTAGTCCCATTCTGCTTTGTTTCCCATTATATCTATACTGAGACTGTACTTGTGGACTGGAGAACAGTTTAGATATATCACAGGAATAATTTTGAGAATTTATTCTTGCAGGCCTTGTATCACAAAATATTCCCTTTTCTTTTTTTAAAAAAATTTCTTGAGTACATGTAGATGCAAAAGGATCCACTCTAATGTCTGCTATCCAAAGATTTTTAAAGTAAACTGCACAGTCACATGCAGGTTAAATTAGCTACAACACTATTTGTAAAATTCTTCACTTAAGTAATTCAGACACTGTCTAGTAGAAACATGCCTGGGAGTATTTCTGACTCATCTTCCTTAAAGTGTTATGAAGACAAAAACATAAAATTTCAACAATGTTGTGAGAGAGTTGTTTGAATTTGGCATTGTATATTTCTCTGTGGAATCATTAAAGGATGGTTTGAATAACACTTTGAAGTAGGGGAGCTGTGTAGAACACCTTGAGAAGCATGGGACATAGGATCCACATTTGTGGCATCTCCACATCCCAAAAGAAAACAGCTATTTTTGGTGTGCTGTATAATAAATTGGAACTAATCTGGCAAAAGAAAAAAAAATCTTCTTCATTGTCTATATCCCCTACTACTGCCATTTGCAAATTAAATGAAGACAATCCTGAGCACACTTGATTTCACCCGATTTTGGAAGCTGTCGCAGATTCAGCCATGTTAGTAATTAGATAGAAGATAGCAACAGAATAGCAGGTATCCTCTTGTAGAGCTAGGAAAGAATCCTGCCTAAAGTCAGGAAAGTGACTGCCAGCCAGATAACAGAGGGCTGGATGATCTGATGGTCTATCTCAATATAACACTTCTTCCTGGGGTCCTATGTGCTGGGGAGGGAATGTGCTGGATGATTTCCAAAAGGACTATGGGCTCATCTACACTTGCCATAATACCTTGGGCTGCTCACTGAGTATTCTGGCCCTGACAACCCCCCCCCCCCCTGGGCCGGGTTCATCCCTCATAACACTGAGGTCAGAATGCTATCAATGCGGTTGCCTTGTTTTGACTTCAGAGTGACTCACACTCACAGTGGCAATGCCAGGTGACAAATGAGGGCTGCAAGTGAAAAGGCAGCTGCCTGTTGTCACTGAAAATCCCCCAAAAATCTGCAGCAAAAAGTCAGTTTTGAAATGCAGGGGGGGAGGGAACCCCAGATTGGGATTGAGCATCATGAAGGCAGTTTGTAATCAATTCAGGGTTTTAGTCCCGTATTGTGTAAGAAGGATGCAGCGAGCCATGGGAGGGAACCTCAGGGTAGAACACTCATGCAGATAAAGCGTAAACGCACTAAACAAATTTCATGTTACTGACACATTGCTTAAAGAACTACTTTAGTTTGACTACTCACAATCTACTATCCATCAGTTGTTTAGCTCTGAATTCTAACATTATGAGAGAGAGTAAAGGAGGTGAACAAATATGTCCACATGATACACAACCTGCAAAACAAAGCTGAAAGGAAGACATCACTGAGAGAAATTATTGGTTTAAACTAAACAGGAGAAAGCCAGAGGAGATACAACCATGTCAGAGAGAGCTTTGAAGGGTTACTGCTTTTGCAGGCAGCCATTAAAGTTTTTCACCTGGCATAGCTTTGTAAGTTATTCATGGAAGAGACCCAGAATTTGGGATAACAAATCAGTGCTTTGCGATTTTAGTTATCAAAGATCTAAAAGGTCCACTATATAAACAGACAGTTTTACAGAGTTCTTTCCAATGTGTTTTCCTATTTATTTAATTATTTATTTTTTAAAAAATAATCTGGATCCTGCATTGCAAAGCTGGATAAGGTCTGGTTTTAAGCTTACTCTCACACAGATGATGAATTTATCTGTCCATAGATGTTGTGAATTTATTTTTCCCAGTGAAGGTAAAGAAAGCAGAACATGAACATTTGTATAATGAGGGTTTTTTTTTCACCTACAATACAATATTCCCAGACAATTTACAGTAAAAGAGCCAGCATAGCATACGGGTTTGAGTATTCGACTTTGGAGACCAGGGTTCAAATCCCTGCTCAGCCACGGAAAGCCACCAGGTGATCTTCAATAAGCCACATGCTCTCATTCTCAGAAAACCTCATGGCAGGGGTGCCTTAGGGTTTGCATAAGTAAGAAATGACTTGAAGGCACACAACAACAACAACAACATGTGCAAAGTTACTATTAAAAAATAACGATTAGTTGCCATCTGATCTTGGGGCTGAACAAGTTTATGCCTCATTCTGCAAAGGTTGTTGATGGTTACAGTCATATCCCAAAGAAATTAGTTACTATCGTATTTGCAAAGTAACCTTTACTTTCAGTTATTTAAAAACCACATACAAATGCTACAGTCTGTGCTAATATAACAACAACAATGGTAAAACACACTCAGATCGACACCCACACCAAAGACTTGTAAAAAAACCCCACAAACAAACCCTTTGAAACCAATCTTCTGTTCATAATAAATAATAATAAATAAAATCTTTATTTTTATCCCGCCCTTCCAGAAAGATCAGGGCGGCTTACAAAAGTGCAATGAGTGCACACAAATACAAGTTAAAAACACAAAACACCAATACATCAGTACAACAATAAAACTAAAAGCAGCAATAAAAGCCCCATCGCCCGTCCTCATGGCCACGGAAGAGGAGGGGAGGCCCACAGGATCTTAATCGGGGAATGCCTGCTTAAATAGGAAGGTCTTGAGATCCTTCCTAAATTGGGCCAGGGTGGTAGATGAGCGGAGCTCGGTGGGCAGCGTATTCCAAAGGGCTGGGGCAGCTATAGAAAAGGCCCTTCTAGAAGTAGAAGCTAGCCTGGCCCCAGGCACCTTCAGCAATTGCTGCCCAGATGTTCTGAGGGTGCGAGGCGGATTGTACGGGGAGAGGCGGTCCTTTAGGTATCCTGGGCCCAAGCCATTGTTCATCTCATTGTCACTTACAGAGTTTGTAACACAAGGCTAGTAAACCACATTTACAGTAGGATAATGGTGTATTTGACACATAGTTATCATACGTGTCTCTTCTGTTGCTGCTTTGAATTTCAATCATTGGTGGAGAACACCTGTCCATTGACAGTCCACCATCTACTGAAGTATAAAGCAGCAACTGGACAGACATATGATAAATGCTGGCCAAAGACACTATTAGCCTATTGCAACTGTGGTTTACTAGCCTTGTGTACTAGCCTTAATGCTTACTATAGAGGTAGTGTTTACCCCAAGCAGTATTCCTCCTCCACCACTTAATAAGGTCATACCCCACAACTAAAAAACAAACAAACAAAAAAACCCCAATTGAATTGTAATATTTTCATGACAAAGGTGAGGTTACTCACTGTTAAGCTCCTAGTTTAAAAAAAATGCAACTTTGTTCTACCCTTGCTATTGGAAAACAACTAGTGAAAGGCTTTGAATGGAAGGGCCAATGCCTTGAAAGGCCAGCCCCTCAGCAGATCCATCAAGTTCAGCAGCAGTTGGTTCAGATCTATAATTATAACGCCAAGAAGAAGAAGGCAGACAAGATTCTACTTCAGTGAATCTTGGAGCTAGTACTAGTGTTTCATATGGATTTGTTGGTCTTTGAGAGGAAGTTGGATGAGACCATCATTAGGAAGCAGGTTGATATCTAGGAAACCTTGATATAGCTCATTAAACAAAAGTGGAAGCTGCACATTTTTATCTCTAACACTTTCAACCCACCCAAATCACATCCAGCGGATAGCTAGGAGCTTTGAGCAGAAGAAGGCCATTAGAAGATTCTGCTCTCTGCAAGTGTGATGCTACTAAGCAGAAGAGTGTGTAACTTGCCCAAGGCCACCCAGTGAGTATGGATTCTGACTCTGGTCAACAGATTCATAGTCCATTGTTCAAACCACTATACCACACTGGCTTTTGTTTTCCACTTAACCAAGCTTTATTGTCTTTTCCAATGAGTTATGTTATGTCTTGATATTTCCAAAGTCTGATAGCCTCATGTTGGCTTCTAGTGAGAGTTCAGACTTTATTTGCTCTCAGAGCCATTTATTTATTAATTTGTTTATTTATTTTGGTGGTCTATGGTAACTGTAGAGCTGTCCAGCTTTCACAACCATACATAGAAACTGGAAATACTATATTACAAATTTTATTTATTAGTTCTATTATATCTCAACTATTGTCAAATGAGTTGCAAACTTTATTCCCTCCACTTTATTATCAAACAACTCTATGATGTAGACCAGGGTGAAAGAAAATGACTGGCACAGTAAGTTTTGTGGCTCAGTGGAAACTAAAATCTGATGCTTAAATCCAACTAATATTGCATTCTTATTATTCTTATCTTTATTCTATTGAATCAGTGGAATTATACCCTTTGTCAGCTTGCTGGCTCTTAATGATAAAACTGCTTTTGTTGATTCATTTCATTATACTTTGAGTGGTTTAAAACTTACTTGAAATTTTTGGGTAAGAAGTGGGGTAAAAGTCCCAGAAATAAATAAATAATGAAAAAATTTCCCTGAGACATCTGACAAATGCTATGGGTGGAAACAGAATGCCAAAAGATATGGGCTTGGTATTAAAATCAGGGCTCTCGCATTACTCTCTCCATTATAAGTAATACACCCTTCCTGCATAGCTAATATTGTCAAGACTGAATGTGCTATCTTGACAAAAAGACATGCTTCTCCAAACAGTTGCATTCAGTACATTATGGTGAGTTCAATTTGCAACAGTGGTGTACTGTTAGAACAGAATGAACACTTAATAATGCTATCTGCAATAGGGATACTGAACTCCTAGTGCCAAGAAAAGTTTCAAGAATTTCAAGAAACACGAGAAACAATCCAGACAAAAGTATATAGAATAGTTCTAATTTCCACTCATGTTATGGCTATTGATACATCCAAATTACTAAACATTGTATCACATGTCTATGTTTGTACATGATTAAAAAAATAGGGTGCCACATAGTCTAACTGTGATACATGGAGATGGTGAACTAGAGGCTAGAGCTGAGATCATGAATTGGATTGAGGTCATGTACTGGATCAAGGAGCAGGAACAATGAAAAACAGGTAGGAGACAGAGGTTGATGTCCTATTGGTTTGTATAAGAATACCAGTGTAAAAGTAAGTAGAGAAACAATGATCACAGGTGCTGTGACAATAGGAGGTGGGAGAGAGTCTTGCAACACATGCTGCTTCACTCAGGAAGTAAAGTTTCCCTGACATTTCATGAACTGCTTGAGAGTTGTCAGGGCAGCTTTCTCTTCTGAAAGAGATGGCTTTCACTCACTGTTGTCCTCCTGCCACTATGCCTGTCTCAAATAAAATAAAATAAAATAAAATAAAAATTTATACCAGCATAGTGAACGCTTACACCAGCAAAAGTCTCAACAAAAGTCCCAACAATATTTCAACAGTGGATGTCATATACCAGATTGGATAGGTGTGGTAAAACAGGACAAGGCTAACATAAGGTGAGGCAATGCAAAGTGAGCAACATGGTTTGTTGACCATATAACACATCCCTTTCCTGGTGGTCATGGTGGGGAGTGGAGAGAAAGAAAGTTATCAGAGAAAAAGAGCAAGACCCTCACCTTCATCCTTCCAATTACCATGACCACCATTGGTACCATAGAGAGTGTGGGAGGAGAGACAAGGTTCTCCTTTGTCCTTGCGGCAGTAGAACTTTGCATAGGCATCAGAGGAGGAATTTGAGTTTTTTTGGGTGTGTATGTGGAAATAAACAAATTTAGCACAAACAGGATTTTTAAACAAACAAACAAACCAAGCAAACAAACATTGTGCCCTGACAAGTCTAAGCTGAAATGAGACTTTGCATCCATTTCTTTTTCAATGCATTGATAATAAGTCAAGAAAACATAACACAAGAAGCTTCTAGTTGCACTAAGCAGCCCAAACAGTAGTGTTCAGGGGTCACACTTTGACAGGGATAATAAGATCTTCCTTGGAAATCAACAGGATGGAGAAGGATTCAGTTTTTAAGTAGACAGTTGCAGGTTTAGAAGATGGTGAGCAATTGCCAGGGTCTTGGATTGCACTGACTTTCCATGGTGACTTGGAGGGTCACACCCTCTCTTCTTTGTCCCCAACCTGAACATTTTTTTACTTTAATATGTGAGCCCCAACTGGCTCCCATACCCTCCTGGGTCTAAAATGAACAGATTTGGTGGTGGTGGGGGTGTGTGAATAATGTGGCAAAATTTTATGCAGAGGGTTATTTCTAAATACAAATTTGGGAGGCTCAGAAACAGACTTGGAGAATACATGCAGCCCTGAGGCTGCATTTTCTAGACTGGCTCTGATAATGTCACAATATAGACAGTGATATGGTCTGAGACTGCATCACTTCTTTGATACAACAAATATATTCAAAGGTGTCTGGCATGATGTGTCATTTGGTTCATTTTATGTTGCATATCAAAGACTATTTCCTGCTTGTGATGTTTGAGACAGTCACTTTACCAATACTATTGAGATAGCTTTGCATATTTTCCATGACTAATACAGATTTATGCAGGTAACCTGTGCTAAAACCATGCTGAAAATGTAGCTTTGACATTTGTATTGCTTGCATCCAACACTTCAGGATTATCCTTCATGTTTTAAAAAAAATGGCAGTTACTAGGAAATACAATTCCATTTCCCAAGGACAATAAATAATTCTACATAAGCAACTGGATTTAATCAATGTCTTTAAGGGGACACGCAGAACAAAATGAAGATAAGGGACAATATATTAGACAATAAAACATATGTGCTCTCCTACTCCTATCAATAGCTATGATTTTTTTAGGAAGCTCCATTCTGGGGGGATTAAATGACAAAGAGGTGTCTATCCTGAATGATAGATAAGGCAAGGATGGGAATAATATTCACACTTATTTGTTAGGAAGAATAATAGATCAATGATAATTTTACACAATGTTCTCCTGGTATTCAATATCCCAAAACGTTATGCAGAGATCACTCCACAGAGAACAAACAATACTTTTTTCTGTGTGAAAAAAGACCTGGTTCTTTTTTGTTTTTTTTAATTTTGTTTAATTTTGTTTTTGTCATTTTGTTTTATTTGCAGAAATAGGTTTCCTACGCAGAAAACAGAGTGCATGAGAAAATGTATGCCTTCCTCCAAAGAATAATTCCTGTGCAATTCTTTGAGAGATTTCAATCTGTGGCAAATACTGTGGAAGATATTTATTTTCTCCCACAGCAGGGAGAAAATTTATTTCAGTATTTGTCCATCCATGCCAGAATGACACAGTCAGTGATTTACATCCTTGGGATGTGTCATACATGTGAATGTCTCCACCCCAATTTCAAGACCATAAAACCTGGTCACCTGAAACTTGCCAAATTAAAAAAACAAACCAAAAACCTAGTTTTTAAGTTCAGGGTTATTTGAATTTTAATATGGATTAATTTTGATTAATTTAAACCAAAGAAACTAGTTATCTTTATTTTAAAATAATTTAATTTTTGCCTGTAGTACTATCTTGAATCATTAATTTGCAGACTTCCATAATCATCAAAGAGTAAGCTGAAATCAGGTTTGCCATATTCATTTCCTTGGCAGTCCTTGTGGGCCAGTGGCATAATAGAGAAAATAACAGCCAAATGTGACTGCTGCTTCTTCGCGCAGTGCCCCTGAACTCTCCAAAAAGGTGGGATTGAGAGAGGGGTGGGTCTGCCTGGAGGACCATTGCCCAGAGATAAAGTTTGCACTAACACTTGAGTAGACAGAGAGCTAATACCAAGGAAGGACTCCCAAGCTTAATGGGTTTGCAAAAAGAAATCAAATATCTGGTTTAAAAAGGCATCAGAAAGAGCTCAATGGGAGAAAAAGTAAATTGGTGGATTAAAAAAAGAATACCATATGGTTTGATGGGTGCTTGTGGAGAGGAAAAGAATGTCAGTGAGTGGAAGGAGAGAGCATTAGATTAGGGAAAAACTAATGCAAATTTAGATACTTCTGTTGTCTTCCTATGTTATTTCAAGCAACCACATAGCAATTTAGTTTTGCAAATATCCAAAATGTTGCTCGTCTCCAGGGTCTGTAAGTGGAACACACTCTAAATAATATCCCTACCACATTCAATACAACAAAAAGGGGTAACCAATGAGGAGTGTTTTTTAAAAAAATAGAAAGGAAAATAAGTTAATTAAATCTTTTGTGCAGAATTTAGAAATGGCTATAGGTAGAAGGTGCTCCCAAAGTAACTGGCTGAGAAATGTCTATAGTCTATATAATCCTAGGAATCCTCAACATTCCATCTCTCAACAAGATACACAATTTACCATATTATATATTAAGTTTATAGAAAGCAAAAGCACTTGCTGTATGTTTAGAAATTTACTCACCAGTCTGTTGGTCAAGGCTATATTCTACTGTGATATAAGGTATTGCTTGGTGATTTCATATAGTCTATACTGAATCATGGAAGTCTGTGATTTAATCAGAATCTCTGTTGTTTCACAAAAGCTTAAAGGATTTTTTTTCCCCACGTGCATCTTCATATTGGCTCATACTAACATTCATGAAAATCTTGGCTTCCATTTTGTTACATGAATTATGCCTAGAGGTTTTTATTGGGTGAGGAGACAGCTGCTCCAGATAAATCCAAATCTCAACCTGTTATTCTGTGAGCATATCCAACAATTGGTTAGGAAGTATCTGATGGCATACAGCTGTAGCTTTGGAGATAATAAGTGGATATGGACCTTATCAAGGCCTAGTTCACTTACAGCCCCATGACCCATGTAACCTTCTCTATGTTTCTCAGGGAACACCAGGAAACATTTGCTTTCCTGTCTGGATTTTAACATCAGCTATAGGCAGGAAGGTCCTTTCTGTTCTATGATAAGCACAAAAGAGTTGTTTCAGTTTGTCCTGCTCTCTTATTTAGATGAGAATAATAATTAAGAACAGTATCACTTTTACTGGCACAGACTGTTGAAAAATAGGGTGCATCTATTACACTTCGTCCTTAGTCTAACTTTGGGGCTTTATAGACAAGCCCCAAAGGAGTGGCATGCAGACGCCCCTTTTCATGCTGGATTAGGGCCAGGGCAGCCTCACTGGCAGCCCTTCAGCCCCAACCCAGAGTTTTTCAGGGCCACGGAGAAGTGGCAAAATGTTGCTTCTCCATGTCCCAGAAAAGAGGTATCCTTGGGGCTTCATGCCCCCGGACACACAAGCCCTACAGAGGAGAGGGGCAGAGGAAAGGGGCAACCCCTTTCTCCTCTGCATCATTGCCATGGCCGTGCAGTTGCTGTGCCAACAATGCATGCACCAAAAACCATTTCGGAGCTCCTTTCTGCGCCGCTGGTAAGGCGCCATAAGCACCCTCCAGTGGCACGGTGACATGTCCTGTGTGACACGCCATTTGGATATGTCACACAGGACACGTCATGGACATGTGCCCTGCAGGGCCGCATAACCATGGTGGCGCCCACACATAGTAGGCGCCACCTACTACGTGTGGGTGTCGCCATGATTATTTCATTCTCCATGCATTCAAGCAAAGGCCTTAACAGGACTATGTTTTAATGAGATACACGTTTTCTCTGTAGTTCAGTTGTGTCATGTACAATGGTTAGCTCTCCAGCATGGGCTTTGAGAACATATTTATCTGGAGATGGTTATAGGCTGATACCACATTGCAAAATTAATGCAGGTTGACATCACTTTAACTGCCATGACTTCATCCTATGGAATCTTGAGATTTGTAGTTTGTTGTGATATCAGAGCTCTCTGACAGAGAAGGCTAAATATCTCACAAAACTAAAAAGCCCAGAATTTCATATCATCGAGCCATGACAGTTAAAGCAATGCCAAACAGTATTAATTCTACAGTGTAGATGCAGCCATAGTGTTCCATGATTAGGAACCTTGCCTTATCTGGTTGACTGCACTAAAAAAACCTTCTAGAAGTGCTCTCTAAATTAGGAATGGACAACATGACCAGATCCTACAACACTTCAGCGTACATCAAATATCCACTGTTGGAGATATATTAAGCAACCCGTATAACGAATACCAACGTAGCGCAACTTATATGGATCAATAGACAATGTGCATGGTTGGCAATCCATTGTGAAATTGCAATGCACAAAAGTAATTCATAATGGCAATGTGCATTCACATAGCATTGCGGGTACTTTATTGCACTACCACACACACAATGGTACTAAGAGGATGATAGCCCATGTGTGTCTCTCTATTGTGTTTTGATCTCCTTCATTCCTGATCACCTGCTGTCACCATAAACTGACAGCACTGCCAATGCTAGACACTACTGTAATTCAACATTGGCATAGAGAATAGTATTTTTGTCTGTACTTTCCACAAGGGAAGAAGACAATGGGGCTGTGCAGACTGGCAGTTTGGGCTGGCTTGGGGGCAGAGTCGGATGTAGTGTCTACTTAATGCACACCCTTGTTCTGCCCCCAAGGCTGCATGACACCACGCACCAACCACATGGCACGCGGTGTCATGTTGCTCCTCCGGCATGGTGTGCAGATGATGCAGTGCCAAAGGAGTGCTACCAAGCTGCAACAATGTGGCTATCACACCCTTTGCAGGGCACAAAAGGAGCCACTTTTTGCACCCTGCAAAGGCCAGAAAGTGGCTGCGGCATGTGGTTTCCATCGCCTCAATCTGGCTGTAACAGGGGCGGCCCCAATGTTTTCTATTGGAGGGCAGGGCTCTTTGATGCAGAAAGCTCACCACACAGAGTCACCACGATTGACACTGAATCTCAGCGGTAGTAGCAGTAATAGCAGTGACAACTTTATTGGCAAACACCAGATTTCATCAGTGGCAGTAGAAGGTCCCCATCTATCCACTTCTATTGAGGAGGCTTCCCCTTTTGAAGGACTCTCAAAGAATAGTTCTCTTTTTGACAATGTCTTCTATAGAGATAATTACTGACCAGTACAAGTGTGGTTTAAATATAATAGTATAAAAAAGGGGACTGTTAACATGTCTATCCATAGCTATTGCTTGGATAGCAGAATCAGCAGGCACATGTGGCCTGTTCGCAGTCTTGCCCACTCAGGTGAGAGGTATTGTAATTGTGTTAAAATCCTTTTTAAAACATAATTCCTCAAGCCGGTATCCTCTTCTTCGTTATTATATAAGTGGTCAACAGAGATGGCAATGATGCTCTTTGTGGGGCTCAGTGCAGACCACCACCCTGAGAAGTTGTCCACCTCTGCTGTCAAAATTTTTTGTCATTATAATCATATTAGCAGACAGGAGCAATTGATCGTTAAGCAGCCAGAACAGGGTTTCTCTTTCATTGCTATCTGACTCGTGAAAACCAGAACCAGTTTGTATTCTATGAATTCGATATAAGAGTTTCTTCTGTACTAATAAGACACAGATCACATCTAAAAAAAGGAACCCCAACATGATACTGTGATTTCTTTCATACTGCAGAATTAATACATGATGATTCCACTTTAACTTATGTGGTTCTTATGAAATCTTAGGATGGAAAGTTTAGAGAAGGGTATTTTGAATTATCAGCAAGAAAACTCTAGTGCTTCCTTAAAATACCGAGGTTTCCATGGAATGCAGCCATAATAGCTAAAGTGATATCATTAGCTCTATAATTGTGTAGTGTGACAAGGCTAATATTGATTCTTTTAACACCAGTATAAACTCTCTCTTGGAAATGTCACAGTGATAATATATAAATTGGGTCTCATTAGTCAGAAAGTGTATAAGGATGACCAGGAACAGCACCCTGTATTCTCAGAACTATTCCTACAAATTTTCAGCTAGTACTTTAACTAAGCATTTTACATGAAAATGTTGTGAACAGTATTAAAAGTGTAAACAGTTGCTCCTTATGCTTGATAACTGTAATAATTGGCACAAGCACTAAAAAAATGCAGTTGCCCTCATATTAGAAAAGCAAAGACTGACACATTTTGCTGTATATTAATAATTATACAGCATGAATTTAATATTACTGCATGATGGTTTCTTTAGGTTTTTATTTTTAAGCTTCTGCTTGATTGCAAATACACTGCTACCTCGGGTTACGAAATTAATTCGTTCCGCAATTCCTTTCGTATCCCGAAAATTTCGTAACCCGGTCATTTCGTATCCCGAGGCACCAGTGTAAACTTAACTGGTCTTTGCCTTTGAGCTACATTTTATAAGGCCAAATTGAACTATTTATGGGTTGCCATATCATTTTTGATGTTACAGCATCATCTGCTGGATACAGTAGGAACAGCTATTCAAAGAGGAAAAGTCCAATTATGCATCAGAAAAAGACCACTTGAGAGTGCATAAGTAATTAACAATTTTATTCAAGAGTAAGATTATTACATAGAAACCCAGGATGGCCAATGTACTGGAAATACAGTACATGTATAGATGTATACTTTTACTGCTGTAAAGTGGAACTATGTTATATACAACATGATAAACTTGATTTATAGAATCATAGAAATGGAAGTAACCACAAGGAACATCTCATCAAACCCCTTACCAGGCAGGAATAGACAACACTATTGACCACCTAGTATATATTTTGCACACATTTTATGAGCTCCTCTGCAAGATTATAATGAAGGACCTTGTCAAAAGTTTACCAGAATGTCTCTCTTCAGCACAGAATGGGTAATCATTATATTCTTTTTTGTGCTTTTGTCAACCTGCTGCTTCAATTAAATAATTTGTTTTCATGCAAGCAAAAGCCAACATGAAGTAATCAGCTTTTTAATTTTGTCTATCACTAGCTATCCCAACCATCACTAAAATCTGTCTTTTAGCTACAAGCCAACATTTCTTTGGGTTGCATTGTGCTCCTGGAGCTTCATAACAGCAGATTTTCCCTGATGTTAGGTTAAATGTCAATGTTCTGGAAAAGCACATCCCCCGCAGAAGTATTCCTTCAGACCACACACAAAGGACTGCATGTTCCCATGCTATGGACAAACTGTGTGCATATGCAAAGCTACTACACGAAAAAATAAATAAAAAGGGAGAGGCTATACTAAAGTCAGACAGAATAGATGCCCCCCCTATAGTTGTGTTTCCATTATACTATCTGGTAGTTTGTGTGTGTGGGGGGTGTGGCCCTCCAGATATTGCTGAAGCACAGTTCTCATCTGCACTGATTTAGGAGATACAGTGGGCCCTCCCCTTATACAGGAGGTTTGTTCCGGATCCCCCTGCGTAAGGGAAAACCCACTTATGCTTGAGCCCCATAGGAAATAATGGGACACGTGCATGTGGCGCGCATGCCATGGGCATGTGTGCCATTGTTTTACTCCCCGTGCGGCTTCCACGTAAGCTGGAAGCCATGTAAGATGCATCCACGCATGGCACGGGAGCAGTGTATGTTAAACTGGCAGAGACTGTCCTTGTGAAATTGGAGTGTTAACTAGTGTTATTTAGAATATGTGTAATGTGTAGTATAGTGGTTTGAGTGTTGGACTGAGACTCTGGAAACCAGGGGTCAATTCCCAGCTTGGTCATAAGGCCCGCTGGGTAACTTCAAGCAAGTCACATGCTCTGAGCCTTAGGGGAAGGCAATGACAAAGCTTCTCTGAACAAGACAACTTCATGATAGGGTCTTAGGGTAATCAGAAATCAGAAATTACTTGAAGGCACATGACAGCAGCAGCAGCAACAACAACAACAAATATGTTGGAAAGCCATTGTTGAACAGAGACAATGCCTTCCTGGAACACTACATATATTATAACACTGGTTAACAACCCCAGCCTCATGAGGATGCTCTTAGCCAGTTTAACATATTGCCTTTCTGGTCCCCAACCTGCATATACTACATTACAAAATTACTTCCACCATTCATATGGCCATTCACCCACCATGGCCTTAGGCAACATCTTCCTCTGTCCCTTAACAGCATTGTTAAAACGGAATTTGTCACATTATCACCATACCTTTAAGTTTTGGATTTTTATGGCTATTCATATAGTCTGGTTATAGGAGTCCTTCCTGAGCACCAGTTCACTCCATACATAAGGGACTGAGGAAATAGACCAGATCTATGAAAGTTTATGCTATAACTTTGTTTGCACAGTTAGTCTCAAAGATGCTACAAGATCCATTTGCATACTGGCTTAGTGTTAAGGATGAATAATGGAAGCTGCAGTCCAACAAGATCTGGAGAGACACATGACCTCCATACTTAACTTACAGTTTATCACTTGAATGGAAGATTTAGCTAACTTGGATTGACATGCTTTTCTGTGTTGTTTCCCCATGCACATATTTGAAAAGTCATTATTTAGAAAAGTGAAAGGTCTAGATAAGCAATATGTCTGATACATGAAGGGGAGGAGTATGATTTTCACCTCTCTCTAGCCTCCTGCTTTGAGCAGGCTGTCATCAAATTACTTATTACCTAGACACTTCAAATTTTGCAAGTTTCAAAATAAGATATATTTTTATGTCAGAACATTAGCAATACTTTATATAATAAATAAAAGCACTCTGTATTGAATGGAACTTCTCATAAGTATGCTTTATTTATCTAATTGTTATAAAGAGGGAAATATATCCTGAATTTTGACTGCATAGAGCTACAGGTGTAGAGTGGAAAAATAACATGTAGAAAGATGAATTATACATGGATCAGCTAACCAGAAGTCTGGTGGCAGGGCCAGTAGTCATGATTAATAGTCCTCTAATACTCCTAAAATTAACAAGTTAAACAGAAGGGACAGAGCCTTCCTACTCCTCATGTGTTTGTGTGTAGGGGGAGGGGAATGTATAGCTCAACATCCTGATATTCTCTGCTCATATTGTATTGGCCAAGTGATAGCTACATGACCCAGGAACAACTGGAGATGTTTCACAGCCCAAGACTGACGATAAGATGACACTCACTTAATTAGAATGAATGGAAGCTGAATAACTAGCAACTGATTACTTATCCACAGGTGGCAAATGGGACAGGGTCTGCTCCCCTGTTTGAGGCATCAGGTATTTCACCATTTGTTTCCTAAGATTTTGCCTCCTTTTGCATAATGGCAAGTCTGGCCCTGATATTCTTGGTGTTCCAAGTCATTTGGACCATTCAAGGATATTTGTAGAGAGCTTAGGCCTTGCTGTTCTTCACTGTAACATTGTATAGCCTGGTCTCACTTCCAATAGACAGACAACTAACAATAAGAGCAGCAGTTCATTTAGTCTTGTGATGATTATGGCATGGAATAGTAAATCAGAGAAATAGTGTGGTGTGTTCTTTGGGTCAAAAACAAAAATACACAGAGTATGGAAAATCCAAAGTACATGGAACTTTCCCATTAATAAAACTACACATAAAGAGAAAGAGGCCTTGTGCCACAATATTCCTTAACACATCATAGATTTAGATTTCATTCATTTTAGACTGGAAACCATTCACCATGATTCAATTCACTACAGTTTTACAGAAATTAATAAAGAGTACATGCACAAAGTGGCTAGCTACTATGATTAAGGAGCATTGACACCAATGGGTATAGGAAACTTTTATTATAAGAACTACATTAGTGACAGGAAAGCTATGCTAGACTAAGCATGAAAGAGGACTAAGTTTTACTTTCGGAGCAATGAAAGAGCAAAAAGGAGGTGGATAGAAGGTGATGTTCTCTGAGAATATCAGTTTATGACATGTTATTGGTGGATAAGACATGAAGAAATTTTACATCACTGAAATATTCATTAGCCCTATCACTGTGAGTCTCTCTAAGATGTATTTAATACTTTAAACACTGAGAGCTGTTTCTTTTTTAAACAGAAATAAACTAAAAGTTTATTTTAGAACAGTTGCTCTTGTAAAAGAGAGCTGACATCTGGCGTCGCTCAGGGCGCCATTCTGTCCCCCATGCTGTTTAATATTTACATGAAGCCGCTGGGATAGATCATCCGGAAACATGGAGCACGGTGTTATCAGTACGCTGATGACACCCAGATCTATCTCTCCATGTCTTCGACTGCTGCAGTGACTAAGGATGGCATCTCTCCTCTGGATGCCTGTCTGGAGTCAGTAATGGGCTGGATGAGGGAAAACAAACTCAAGCTGAATCCAGAGAAAACAGAGGTACTCGTGATAGGTACCCCAAGTCTGGACAGGGAAATTTGCCATCCAGTCTTGGACGGGGTCACACTTCCCCTAAAGGACAAAGTTTGCAGTTTGGGAGTACTCCTGGATTCATCCATACAGTTATCATCCCAGGTGGATACGATGACCAGGAGTGCTTGGTACCAGCTTCGGCTGATACGCCAATTGCGCCCCTGTCTGGACCGAAAGGACCTTGAAACTGTTGTACATGCATTGGTAACCTCTCATTTAGATTTCTGTAATGCGCTCTACATGGGGCTACCTTTGTACCAAGTTTGGAAGCTTCAGTTAGTTCAAAACGCTGCAGCCAGATTGATCATGGGGACACCTAGATCGGACCATATTCCACCGGTATTAAAATCTTTACACTGGCTGCCAATTAGCTTCTGAGCCCAATACAAAGTGTTGGTTATGACCTTTAAAGCCCTAAATGGCTTGGGCCCGAGTTACTTGAGGGAACGCCTCTCCCTACACAATCTGCCACACATTCTCAGAACAACTGGGAAGCTCCTACTTGAACATCCCAAAGTGAGATTAATAGCCACTCACCAAAGAGCGTTTACAGCTACGGCCCCAATGCTTTGGAATAATCTCCTGGAAGAGATTCGACTCACTTTCACTCTAGACGCCTTTAAAAAGGCACTGAAAACCCATCTCTTCCAGAAAGCATACCCCCCTGAAATCACCCCAAATATATATCTACCTCAGGACATTTTTAAATTGTATTTATAAATGGTGTGTTTTTTAGGTATATATTATTTTATGAGCTGATTTTAAATGATTGTAATTATGATGTATGATTGACTTGATACTGGCTGTAATCCCGCCTCGATCCGTAGGAAGAGGTGGGAAAATATAAATAATTTTTTTTTAATTTTATAAAAGTAAATTCAGTGCACTTCCATGTTTTAATTACTTTTGACCATATTGGCAAAAAAAGAAAGAGAGAAACCCACAAACAAAAAAGGCATTTCAGCAGCCAGCAAAGATCTTAGCAACCACTAGATGTTACCCCTGTTCCAATAACACATGGGAAAATCAAAATGCAAATCCAGAAACAAAGTGCAAACCATTACATTTGGATAAACTGTTCATTTGTTAAAAAGTTATTTATTCTCTCTGTATGTTTGTCGAGCACTAAGCCTTTTAACAATGTATAGCTTCCCGAAACAGCAGTTCATGCCTGATAACCTATCAGACGCTGATAGCAGGAAATATATTTCAATGAAATTCCCCTACAGCAAATAATTCCACATAAAGAATAGTGTGTGATCTCTTAGGCCCAGTTTCTGTTATCTCCATGCACATGCCTGGCATTTTATTTTCTTTCTAGGCTTTATGCTCTTGAGTTCCTGCACACTTGAGGCCAAGTAGCCACTGAGAGATGATTGATGCAAGCCGATTCTTCATTCCAGATGCTGGAATGATGTGATGGCAAGTGCTGCTTGTTATGTTCACAGAAGGGATAAGCCAACATGACAGATGATCTTTTTAACACGGAAATGCATATTTGTTAAATATGAAAGAAAGAATACAGAAGAGCTCCATTTGCATTTAATAGGGTTTTAATAACTATGAATTAAATTAATTAGAGAATAATTATTACTGAATTGTATTTTTTGTTTCTTTTGGATATCTCTCTTTTATATATATATTTTTAAAAGGTGGCTGCTCAAAAATACCTGATGAAAAAGGAAGGGCATCCTAAAGGATTGTAGGGGCAATGAAATCTATCTTAGGCCTGAAACAGATGGTTCAAAAGCACCACCTTTGGGCCAATTTGGAGGTGTGGTGTTTAGATGATACATGCCCCTAGATTAATCTGAAGCTGCACTGAGGCTGCCTAAGGCGACTCAAACCCAGTCGCAAAAGGAGCACAAAAAAAGGATTCCTTGCCAGTGGTATATTGTGGACTGTGACAGAGGCTGGCCTCGGGACCACACTGTCGGGTCACTGTGGTCTCACACTGCTCAGGGTGTGCTTGCAGCTGGAGTGGCCAAGCAGTCTGTCTGCTTGAGGCCAAAGAGTCCCAAATTTTTCCCACTCTCACCAAGTTTTGTGGGTATACTTTCTTTCCCATAAAGGTTGAGATAGAAAGAATATTCATGATTGCACATTTCCAGGGGGAAAAACCAGCCTTCTGTGTAAGGGAAATCTATCATGGGATTTTCTTGACAAAATTGGTTCAGAGGAGGTTTACCATTGCCTTCCTCTAAGAATCATAGAGTTGGAAGAGACCGCAGGGGCCATCCAGTCCAACTCCCTGCCATTTTGTACATGACTAAGAAGCATGCATTCATATTTCTTTTAGTGGTTTTAGCTTTTATTTTGTAATGTCCTAGACTTTTCTTGAATGCCCTACATTTTGCTGTGTGTTGTTCTCTTTGTGGTTATGATTTCTAGTTACCCTGTGAGAAGGCAATCAGAAGGGGGGAAGTGAAAAGGAAGGCTGAATGTACTGGCTGAGTCATCCACGCATTTGTTTATTGACTTGGGCAGAGATCTGCATACATTAAAAAACATAGAATCATAGAATCATAGAGTTGGAAGAGACCACAAGGGCCATTCAGTCCAACCCCCTGCCATGCAGGAACTCACAATCAGTGCATCCCTGACAGATGGCCATCCAGCCTCTGTTTAAAGACCTCCAAAGAAGGAGACTCCAGTACACTCTGAGGAAGTGTGTTCCACTATCAGTCAGCTCTTACTGTTAGGAAGTTCTTCCTAATGTTACGGTGGAATCTCTTTTCCTGTAGCTTGCACCCATTGTTCTGTGTTCTAGTCTCTGGAGCAGCAGAAAACAAGTGACACCTTCAATGTGACACCCCTTCATATGCTTAAACAGGGCTATCATATCACCTCTTAACCATCTCTTTTCCTGGCAAAACATACCCCACTATCTAAATCTTTCCTCACAAGGAATGGTTTTCAGCATTTTGGTGGCCCTCCTTTGGACACACTCCATTTTTTCAATATCCTTTTTGAATTGTGGTGCCTAGAACTGGACACAATATTTCAGGTGAGGCCGGGCCAAGGCATAATAGAGTGGCACTGTTTCTTCCCTTGATTTAGCCTTATCCAGCCTTGGCTGTATGCTTTGCACTGCAAGCGTGGTACATGGGAGAGAAACACCAATGTTTGTATTCCTTCTACATAAAAACCCACTTGTGCAATTAAATAATAAACATATGCCATAGCAAACATTTCAGTGTGTAAAACTCTAATTCAGATTGATCCATGCCATTCTAGCTTTCTTTAGAATTATTCATAACATGTGGGAAAGCCTTCAAACTATAGTCTACAGTCTGATGGAATGCAAAGTACTTTGCTACCTCATCTCTTTTTAGCTACACCTCATTTTGCTGCTGAGAGTCAAGGCTTCTGCCAATGGCCCTCATTATACCTTATGGTAATGAATCTCTGCCACTTAGTTCAGTCTTTATTCAGAATCTACTGCCAATTAATGTAATTGGATGACTTTTTCTTGATCTTAACCCACCAAGGAAACATATCATCTTCCTGGTATCTTAGTAGAAGCAATTTTCACCAAGAATGATGGCCAGCAACAGTTTGGTTTTTTAAATGGCTGATTTTTTATTTTGGAATGTGCATTTGGGCTATAGAAACCTGCTGCAAAGAACCTATAACTGAGATACCCCTTCATTTTTAAATAAGCTGATTCTTAGTTCAGCATTTTCTATGAATGTGGCACAAACTTTCAACACGTGGGCATTTTAAAAAACATGATTATAAAGGTAAGATTTTTTTTTTGAAGAATGGTGCTCCATTAACAGAAATTGAAGTGTGCACCAATAATACAATTTTCCCCTCCCCCACTACCATATATAACAATTTTGAAATCCTATTGAAGCATTTGAATTGTCTGGAATATAAAAATATTCACAGAGTGTAACCTACTCATCTCTTTTCCAGTATAGTTACTCTTTGCAGAATAGTTATAGAAACTGTAGAGTTTCACAAATAATTTGATATAGTTGCAGATGGAATGAACATAGTTTCTTGAAATATCACAAGCAGTGAAGGTGGACACAAATAAACCAAAACCAAAAAGAATGAACATGTGAGGAAGGCACAATCTCTATTAGTGAATCTGTGGGTGTGTTGGTCACCTCCTGTATTCCTCCAGTCAATTTTGATAGAAAAGCTTCAAGACAGAGAAAAGCCTCCTGAGTCCTGTCTGCACAAGCCAATTGCAACAACCTCTCCCTGTTCCCTTGGCAGGGAGATCAGAAAAGCAGACCAGACAGTGGCTGGCCCATTCAGCACCAGAACCGGATTTTACCCGTCTTACCCTGGATTTAACAAAGTTCCTGTTTGCTCAGATCTTTCTGGGAAATCTGGAACCCTTTGTTCTGGTGCCATGTGACTCTGAAGTTTACCACACAGGTCTTCAGGGCCGTTCTCAGAAAGGCCCAGCAGGAAATGGGTGGGGGACGGATTTTACCGCACACTCCAGTCCCTCACTCATTCCGTTCCCCCTTCTCTTCTGTTCCCATTCCGTTCCAGAGGGAATGCTTTTTGAGAACTGTTCTGAATAGTTCTCAAAAATTGCCCTCTCTGGAACAGATTGAGAATGGAAGAGAGGGGGAACGGAACGCATGAGGGACTGGTGTGTGTGGTAAAATCCGTCCTCCACTCGTTCCACACTCGTTCCTGCTCCTTCCGTTCCGTTCTCAGAACGGACCGAGAGGAATAGTGCGGTAAGATAGTATCTCTTGGTGTTTCATTCTAACAGAACAAAGTGATCAATGGCAGATGGGTCAAGCATCTTAGGACATGCATACAGTCAGCTATCTGGAGTCAGAACAGAGGACCTTTCAGCAGGGGAGAGCCACAATAGCTCTGGAGTCAGGATACTCCAAGCTGCTCTGCATCAGTGCAGACAGGGCCTCAATCATATTGGCACCACATTCACACAAAAATGGAAGATGTTCAACTGCCTATGTAGAGATCTTCAACTGCCTTCCTTAACATATGCAAGTGAATGCTGAAATACTATTCAGGAGGGGGGAAATCTGATATCTGCAAACAAGAAAGAAATGGAAACAAGGATCTAAAGAGTGATACTTTAGCACCACACTCAGAATTTTACCAATTAGAATGCAAACAGGTCTTGCAAATATGGCTAAATGCTGAAAACACAGCAGCCTCATCAAGGATTGATTCTCAAATTTACCAGTGTTCTGCAAGGGAGAGCCCAAATATACAACCCATTTTATTTTATTTTTTAAAATGATCGTTCTCTTTGAAGATAAATATGTCTAACTGGATGAAGAGGACTATGCTTTAATTCTTCTCCTTCCAAAAAAAGTATTTTGAAAAAAAAACTTGTTCTATGGCATTTGCCAATTTTTTGGGGGGGGAAAATGAAGTGTTTTTAGTCCAAGAGAAACCTCTTTACTGAAAAACAAACAGAACACAGGGATGGATATGGAGGCAGAAGCAGTGATCTGAAATAACCGCACCTTGGCTCTGAGATCCAATTTTTCATGGGAAAAAAATCCTCTCTTTGAAAATGTACTGAACTTCTGAAGAGAACCATTTTAAAAGGTCTATTCAGGAAAGAAGAAAAATCACTTCCTGTGCTTGACTTGCCAACGTAAAATTACCAGTAGGGGCACTTCTGCATGACTGAAACTAACCAGGATACTTTTCTGGATTTGAGTTAAAATAGAAATATAGCCCACTTTAAAAACTGACTGAACTGAAAGACAGATTTCCATTTTAAAATATAAGATGTATCCAATTTTGACCCTTTCTATGTATTTGCAGATAATCAAATATTAATTTGAATTGTTTGATCAAAATCCAGCTGGGTTGTTCCACTGATAGAACTGTTTATCCTTCTTTCCTTGCAGTTGCCTGTTCACCCTTAAAACTTATCCTGGCAGAAGTGGAAACCCACTAAAGCAAAGACTTTCTTTCTTTCTTTCTTTTGAGTGGCACAGAACATTGAAGGGGAGGAAAAGGAGGGGGAGATAGTCCTGTCACACTGGCAGTAATCTACAAGGAAAGGACTAGATTTAGGTCAGTATGAGCATTGCTTCAAAAATGGGGAATATTTTTTTGTATCCACTTCAATGGACATAGCATGATTCAAAATGATGGAGGCAGGCAGTTTGCATGGAACCTAAAGCATCATAATAGTTTGGGCAGTGACCTTTGCTTTTGTAGCATTTTTTCTGAGGATTAAATTCATTTTTTCTTGGTCTACTTGCTTGGTGTCCAAACACTAAACCACAAGTTGGCTCAAGCTGTAGAGCCAAAAGAGGAAAAAAAATGAATATCAGAAAGAAAGAAAATTGTCCATAATATTTATATATGTTATTTTGTATAACTCAGCAGTGGGTAATTGCCAGGGATTGGAGGGCCTAAGGACTTTTTCACATGGGGAAAATTGGAAGATTATCCCAGGGTCAATCCAGGGTCATTGATGGGGTTTCCCGTTATTTCGAAAGAGAATATCAAACAACGTCAGAGACAATGCAAACCCAATCTGAATGCAATCAAGAGGCATTCCAGGAATAGGTAAATTCGGAAAAACATTGAATTTATAAATCCTGTTCCCCTCCAAATTTGCAGCCAATGCACATTTGCCTGGTATGAAATGCATGTCTAGATCAGCCTTGGATTCCCTTTGGTAGAAACACACTACAATTCCCATGATCTTTTCTCGTGATTTCCCCTCCCTGGCTGCAACGAAGAAAACAGCTGTTTTGGAAGAAAGAGCAAAGGGGGGAAAAGTGAAGACAAACCCCCTCTGAAGAAATCTTGCCCACAAAACCCCATGATAGGGTCTGGCATAAGTCTAAAATGACTTGAAGGCACACAGAAACAACACAGGTCAGTTTAATGCTCTGATAGGAAATATTAGAAACAGATTACAATTCCCAAGATTCTTTCCTGCGATTTCTCTCCCTGTATTCCCTGGCTCCCTGTACTGCCCAGAGGAATTAGAGAAAGGGAGGTAGGAGGTTCAGCATGTCTCCTGCCTCCTCCTTATTTCTGGCCACCTTTAATGTGTGTGTGTGTGGGGGGGGAGTCCTTGGTACGAGAAATGTAAAATTCTCTAGACGTGATGCTGTCCTCCCTGCACAGGTGCAATTACATTAAATTGCAATAGAAAGCCGATTGATATGTACTCATGTGATGGATTCGTTCATATTGGCCCTGCTTTCTCTTTTTGGATGAATGCTGTTCTCGTCTCTGTGTGTGATGAGCTAGTACGTTATTTAGTGCATTTTTGAATTGGCCCTGTTTTCTTCTTCTTTCAGAATGATGGTGCCTGTCTCTGTGTGAAAAAGTCCTAAGGTGGTATGAAACCTCCTCATTATGCAGTTTTTGTGTGCCTTCAAGTTGTTTCTGACTTATAGTGACCTTAATATGAGTCTATTACAGGGTTTTCTTGTCAGGATTTGTTCACAGGGGTGCTGCCTTTATCTTCTTCTGAGGCTGAGAGAGTGTGACTTGCCCAAGGTTACCCAGCGGACTTTCATGACCAAGCAGGGATTTGAACTCCATCTCCAGAGTAGGGTACATCTACACTGAAGAAATAGTGAAGTTTGACAAGACTTTAAATGCTGTGTCTCCATCCTACAGAAGGTTTGTAGTTTTTTGAGGCATCAGCACTAAGAGGCTAGAGACCTTGTAAAATTATACATCCCAGAATTCCATAGGATGGAGCTACAACACTTAAAGTGGTGTCAAACTGCACTGTTTCTACCTGTAGGCCAATGCCTAAACTACTACACCACAATGGGAAACTTATCACATTGGTTGTTAAATTGATTTATCTCTGTCTGGTTTAAAGCTGAATTCAGGTGGTATCCTGAGCTTATCAGACTTTTTTCCACCGAATCTGCCAACCAATCATAGAATCATAGAGTTGGAAGAGATCACAAGGGCATCCAGTCCAACCCCCTTCCCTGCAGGAACTCTCAATCAAAGCATCCCTGACAGCTAGCCATCCAGCCTCTGTTTAAAGACCTTCAAGGAAGGAGACTCTACTACACTTTGAGGGAGTGTGTTCCACTGTCGAATAGCCCTTACTGTCAGGAAGTTCCTCCAAAAGTTGAGGTGGAATCTCTTTTCCTGTAGCTTGCATCCATTGCTCTGGGTCCTAGGCTCTGGAGCAACAGAAAACAAGCTTGCTCCCTCCTCAACATGACATTCCTTCAAGTATTTAAACAGGGCTATCATATCACCTCTTAATATTCTCTTCTCCAGGCTAAACATCCCCAGCTCCCTGAGTCTTTCCTCATAGGACATGGGAGATTACCGCACTAGGGTAAAAGCGTTCCCCGATGTGTTCTCGCGGGCGCGAGCCTGGAACGTGATGAGAGCCAGAACGCTAGTTTACCGCACAGCGGAACGCCGCCGTCGCCGCCGGGCGTTCCAAATGTGTTCCAGGGAGGCCATTTCTGGGAACGGTTTTGAAAGAACTGAACACAGTAGTTCAGGTGAGGCCTGACCAGAGCCTGTGTCCATTCCCACTTTCAGAGCTGCTCCTCCCAGCTATTTTTGGATTCCGGCTGTATTTCTGACTT
Organism: Sceloporus undulatus; assembly: GCF_019175285.1. Classification (NCBI taxonomy): domain Eukaryota; kingdom Metazoa; phylum Chordata; class Lepidosauria; order Squamata; family Phrynosomatidae; genus Sceloporus; species Sceloporus undulatus. Next base: position 48,522,255 of record NC_056526.1, on the reverse strand, counting down.
AAGAAAATGGCCAGCGGAGCAGTTCTGGAAGCAGGGATGGACCCTGGCTGTATTCGGGCAGCAGCTTTGGTGGCAAAAGAAGTCTGATAAGATCAGGATGCTGCCCAAATTCAGCTTTAAACCAGATAGAGATAAATCGATTTAATAACCAATGTGATAAGCCTCTGGTTCTCTCTGCATACCCACACCCAAAGTTTAAAAGCCCCTCACACTATCTAGGGCAAGCTGTAGCCTGTATTTTGTATCTCACTGAGGTATATTTTCACCCATATAAGGCATACAAGGAATGCATCATTCTTGAATTTGAATGACTCTTCTTTTTCTGAATAAAAAACTCTGCTTGCCAAAGGCAAGACTTCATGAAACTGAACAAATTATTGTAATTGATACAGGAAGCAAAGGTGAAGTGTGGTCATTCCTCTCTTAAAGGGGTACACAGAAGAACAATTTTTCTGGCAGAAACAAATGAGCATCACAAGGCCTATCTTTAAGCAAGAGGTCAAAAGACTTGAGTTCATTCTCACCAGAAGAATGCTAGCTACCTAATCCAGTAGCCTTGGACACTTTTTACTGTATGTTTTTTCTCTCTCCAGTCAATGTAGCAATGTCTCTCTGTATGTGTTTTATTGTATTAAATTAATTTTAGTAAATCTTATATTTTAAACTACAAAATAAATATTAATAAATATATGGAATACATTTATGTCTACTTGTATCAGAAAATGATTGCTGAGATCACTGCAAACTTGTGCTGATTGTTTATGTGTGGGAAATCATACGTTCACAACATTTTCTCTTCAAAGAAGAATGTGAACAGATAATTGGACTGTTCATCAAAATGAACAGAAAAAACATGGACATTGGAACTCTATGGGCACAACAGGTATATTTTGGAATGAACAAAGGGAACATATTAGAATATTCAGCTGCAAAGACTTCTGTGAAGATTTCCTATTTAAGGAAACATTGTAACAGCAAACATTAATATACATTTAGAAATTTGGACATTTATATGAAAGTATAAATAATAAACATTCTAAACCTCCAAGAAGAAAAGTCAGGGTGCATCTTTTGTTTATTCTAAGAGAAAACCTGTAGATCCCCACCACCACCCCATGTTTGAAAAATATAATTGCTTCCAGTTAAAGGATGAAAGGCAATCTTGGATAAGCACAAAACTTGCTCAGTTTGCCACATCCTTCTTATTCTTAACACAGGATAAAGTGGACATTTGGTAATTTCTGAATCCATGTAAGGAGAGAAACACACTTTCCCACTGCCTCTGTCAGCACTTTCCAGTTGTAGAGAGCAAGGGTCTAAAAAGTAGAACCTTTGCTTTACATGAAGTCATTCCACATGGCCCATTTCTCCCAAGATTCAAGTCATTTATAGACCACATGACTTGGTTTATAAATTACACATAAATTTTGTTAATTGGAATTATGATATCTTGCAATATTGTGCACTATTTGTGTTCACATAAGGAACATTAGAACACGTACGCATGCCTTCCCAACATAATTTTCTCCTTATATTTCATGTAAAGTTTTAAATATTTGGTGTTCTTCTTAAGTTCCTTTGCTGCTATTACATAACAGCTGAGGACTACTTCTGTGTTTATGCTTTATGCCCAACTATAAAATTGACAAATGATCATAAAGGTTAATTTAAAAATGTAAATAGTTACTTAATTTTAATGTATGTTTAGATATGGACTGCTTTAAACTTAATGGGTATTTTCATTTAGAAAAAAAAATACAATAGTATTTGAAGCTGAATGTCCAGAAAGTACTTAAAATATCTTCCTTTCCCAGGGTTTGGAGACATGGGTGGTTTTTAGGGAAGTGGAGGAGAGAGAGATAAACAAAGATTCTACTTTGGAGAAGGAGAAGGTTTTGTGAATTTTGCAGCAGTATTCACTGGATCGTTGATTTAGTGGAACATTGTACTTTAAACAGGCTTTGCCAAACCGCCATCTAAAGTTAGCAGGATTTATGAGTCAGGAAAGCTATTGAGTTGCTACTTCTTGCAGCCACATGGATAATTTGCCCTTCTGAAATAGTCTTGCTAGTACATACAGTACAATATTTGACTTCTTTTTCTGTTGGCACGTTTGGGCAGTACAAGCGTCCTTTCAATTTAACTTTTTACAAATTTTATGCAAATGACACCTATGTTTGCCATTACAAATGACCACAAAATTCCTAAGAGTATGAGTAGAAGAATCTATTGTGCTTTGTTCATGGCCTGAGCATTGGAAAATGAATAAAACTCTAAGTGAAACCTTTGAGGGGAGAAGAACAAACCACCCAGAAAAATAAATTTCTAGATATGGCCATAAATCTTGACATATGGAGAGTCAGTTTTGTTTAGTATATGGTACTATTCAGCTGTTACTTATCAAGCCTAAATGTGAATAACACTCACAGCAGCACTTAGTGAAAAACCACAAGTTTACGTATCCTGTTTTTGGTCCAGAGATAGTGTGGCTGCTCTGATGTTGCCCATGACAAAATGTAAGGCAGTGGAGTCCTGTCAGTTGCCTGGATTGTAGGATATGAGTAGGCAAACTATAGCCTCTTGACTACATTTGGCCCCTGGATCAATTTTTGTGGCTTCCAAGACATCTCAGAGGTGAAAATATACTCCTTGAATTGAAAAGATGCATGCTTTTGCTGGATCTAAAATAGCCTGGGGGGGGGGGGGAAGCATGCCACAATGTTCCCATGCCCGCGAGAGAGCATTTGGAAGCCATGTATTGAAGGCTCTCAAAGTTCTCATAAAGCACTATAAAGTACCTAACAGTTTTCCATCACTAATGAATCATCATCATCATCATCCCAAGACTAGGAATTTGAAAGATTACAATTAAAAACATTCAGAAAGTTAACATGCTCTTGTGGCTAAAAGGTTATTCTCCAGTGCTACATGGTATGACTCAGGTATGGATCACAATAGGTGTAACTAATGGATTCATTGCTGTGGTTGCAGTGAATTCTCTCTTGGTTTTATGTGTGACCCTTCCTCAGCAACCTTTATGGTAACAGATCTATATGATGCTCCAGATACACACAGAGAGGATACAGTCCATAACATTATGGGATATAATGGCACGGATCATAGTGGCAGAGCAGATACATTACATGACTTGCTCCAGTTCAATTCCTGGCAACTCTAAGTAGGTCTATGAAAGGCCTATATCTCAAATTCTGGAAGGCTGGCACTGGTCAGTGTAGAAAATACTCACCTAGATCAGTGGTTCTCAGTCTTTGGGTCCCAGATATTTTGGACTTCCAGCTTCTAGAGACCCCAGCCAGAATGGCCAATCGTGAGAGATTAAGGAAGCTGAAGACCAAAACAAATAAAAGATCCTAAATTGGGAATCACTAATGTATATGGACCAATGGGCTGACTCAAGAATGTGATATTCTCTTTATCTTATCATTCCCCCCCCCCCACTTTTTTCATAACAGGTTGCAATATTCTGCTTTAGGGTTTTCTCTAGTGGAGATTCATGCATATTTGGGAATGCATCTTCCCTAAAGTACATACTTTTCCATGTATTTTCCTTGGTATACATTTTTGTATGCATGTTCAATTGAGTAAAGCAAGTAAACTACTTAGAGTATTTGTGAGTTATTACATTTATAATTCAAGGAAGGGAAATTTAAACAGGAATCTGCTGATATTATCTTGCATATCTTGTTAGAAATTGATTATTCAGTTGAAGTCTAAACAGCCATAGTGTTCTTATAGTGAATTCAGAGATCCATCATAAATGGTAAAGGTAAATGATAATAGCTTCTACACTCTATGTCCACAGATTAACAAAGGGTACAGTACTATTCCACATGGATGGCAAATATATGGCCCTCCACATGTTGGTGGATATCAACTGCCATGATCCAATGTTGCAAGATACTGGAAGATGCAATCAAACAATATCTGGATGGTCATGGGTCCTCCATTCCTGCTATAAGCCCTCACCTGATAGTACGTCCTATTGAGCAAAATCAGGTTTATTTCTTGGGAGATGTACATAGGGTTGTCTCTTCCTGATGAGGGGCTATACCTCTTATATAGCTTATTCTTTTACATGTCAATATCTTTTTAAAATTTGTTTCATTGTTTTTTCTATTTTTAAAATGCACTCTTATTATTTCAGTGTGAATTGCTTTGAGGCTACTTGGGTGTGGAAACAGAACAAAAAGCATATCAATAAACAGACAAGTATGAATATGCATGTACACGGCCCTCTCCAGGTGCAGGAACCCTGCAATGAGAAGGAGGGCTGCCCCTGCTATGACAGAATACAGCAATAACCTTAGGTTGCAGATGGTGGTAGGTGGTAACAAGGTGTCAAGAGTAGGGTAGTACCCCTTTAGCTAGCCTGCTGCCTTTAGGTGTTACAGAGTATACACTCCCACCTTTTGTGCTGAAATAAGGTGCAATTGTTTTCTGGACAGTGAATGTCTCATCATGTTCTTCATCTCAGGCAGCAAAATGTCTTCAGTCAGCCCTACAGGTCTTGGTGAGAGGAGTCTATATGCCTGGATGCACAGGAATCTTGTACATTATCAGAACGTGAATAGGGCAGAAGATACAATCTGCCACTATGCAGAGGCCCTGAACCCTATGCAAGTTTATGGACTACAGAGAACTTCATCATACCTCTGAAAGGAGTTTTCATACTTTTTTTAGTTATTTCAGTGAAAGAAGTGTAAATATATCTTCTTCATAATGTTAACATAAGGCCTATGCACATTGGCACACAGTTTCACTTGTTGAAATACTGGACAACTTCTATTTTCACCCTAAAATAAACAATAAACACCTAACTTTCGAGTAATGAAGACAGTCTTCCATTCTGTCAGTTAAATCAATATCAGAGTGGAAGTTATTTACTGTTGCTTCCATGGAGATTTATCACTGCCACTGTCACAATTGACATCACTTGTCACAATGAAGATCACCTCCAGCAGCAGGCCCCAAAATGGCAATTTCACAGTTCATGCACAATGACAGCTGCTTCTATCTCAATAAATATCTCAATATCTCTGTATATCATTCCAGTTAGGAAGGGACAATATCTTGGATGGACTTATATACAAAATATATCTTTAAAACAGTTGGGGGAGAGGTTTCTTGTCTATTTCCAGAAGTGTTTTCCATTCATACTTTCCCATCAACCTGTTATCTTCAACTGAAGTTAGACTTTCCTTTGCACACAGATCTTCTTCCAAGACTGGAGCTTCATCATCAGTTCAATAATGGATATGACTTCATTGTTAGTGAATATACAGAGCTGTTCAGTATTTCAGGAAGAAAGCCAGGTGATAAGCAGCATAGCTGATGCTAAAGAAGCAGGAAAGCTTGAGGAATTAGGCAAGAAGCAGACAAATGGATCAGGGTAGAAACATTGCAAGTTGGAATGTAAAAATAATAGGAGGACATCCTGAAAGACTGAAATGGGTTTAAGATACAGACTCTTATAATTTTATTTTTAGAGAGCCTGCTAAGAAACCAGACCACAAAGGAAAACTCATGTGGCCTTAGGTTAACATTCCAAAACTATTTAAAAATGAATTAGACATAGGAGGCTAAAATACATAAGACTAAGGTACTTGAATTACAACAACACCTTTTTTGATATCAGAATACATATGCCATTCTGTGTACCCATTGCGTGGCCTGCAATTTATCCATGGAATAGCACGTCAATTTACCAGGGTACACAAATAAAGAACTAAAAATTACAAATTGTTTGGACTAGCTTTTTAACATGTATTCCTTGTAATTCCTTTTTTATAAATCTATATGACAACACTCCTCACCTGAAAATAAGTGAGTTATTCATCAAATGCATCACCAGTCTGTGCTAGCAGGGACAAATTCTCATGGTGCATGTAACTATCTTGTGAGGGAGGAGAGCTATCCTAGAATAACAAATTGTAATGAAAACAGGAAAAAATGAAATAAGGATACAGTTGTAGGTGCAAGGCTTTTTGCCTCCTCCCCCAAGCAGAATGTTTCTGTTTCTCAGTGAGTTCACGCATAATGGTTAAATCAACCACAACAATAACAAAGAGCAAAAGAAAACCAATTGCTGGCAGAATGAAGAAGTGATTTCTAAATATATCCCAAAACAAAAGAAACATTGGTATGGATGGCTGAGCAAATGAAGGGAAATATTTCACACAGAAATATCACAAAAATACTTTGGGAGAAATTGCTGCCTGCTCTAAACTGTTCTGCTGACAGAACTCCCAGTTGGTGGAAAGTCACAGAGCACACATCAATGGGATAATTTCTTGTGTAAGCCCTATTAAGATAAAATGGATCTGTGAAATAACACAATGACAATAATACAAAACTCAGCATGCATCCTCTTACGTGAATGGAAGTGAGTGTGAGCAAATAGCGCTGTCACAGGTATAAGACATAGGTGACTTGATTAATGTCTAGGGGCCCTTTCATACTAGACAACTAATGCCCTATTATTCCATTAACTACTGCTGCATCCTAAGGAATCCTTGGACTAGTAGCAGTGAGATATTCTCTCTGGATGACAATTCTGAATGTCCTTCCTAACGTGCCAATCCCAGATTTCCATAGGATGGAACCACGGCAATTAATGCAAAATAAAAGTGCTGAAGTTGTGTACTCTGAATGGGCTCCAGGTCTTTGGCAGAAAATCCTATAGGGAAAACTAACAGTTTAGTAATAGAACTTATCTTGCACATAGACTATCCCAAGTTCAATCCATAATGCCTCTGCTTTACTAGGGTCTTGATTGAAGGGCTTAAAATGCTTTGTCTAGATGCCTGGAATGCCAGTGATGGTAAGAATAGACAATACTGGCACATGATATGGAGCAAGGTCTGACCTATTATCAGGATGAGTGAGAGTGATGCCTCAGGGAACTGTATTAGAAACATGGAGAAGAAGTATGAGACATTAGTCGGCATATAGCCTGCCTGGTATCTTCTATGCTAACCTTTTGCTCTTAGGGCCAGTGGAAAGCACTGTTCCTCACCAAGATCAAAATAAGATACTTCTTTACATGGACCAGTTAGTTAACGGAACCATCTTGTTCTTTGTCCCAGACAGAAAAATGTTTTAGGATGGCCAGGGTTTGAAGGCAAGACATCCACCTCTTGAAGCTAAGCAGAGCTGTATAGTCAGTTCTTGGGTGGAAAACTAGGAAGCTATAAACATCATCCTGAGCTCTGTTGCAGAGAAAATAGAATAATTAACAAAATAATTAATATATGATTGTAATAATTAACAAAATGAAAAAGAGTTGGTTCAATAGTCTGGGTAAGCATAATGCAGCTTGATGAATTCATATGATACTGCATTCCCTCCCCATGCATACATGTGGCCATTTTCTAGCACTAGGGGAAAAGACCCCTCTTCAATAAAATCTAAATGTGTATTTCACAGGGATAAATGAAATCATCAGTATGAATTCTCTTCCTTATTTTCCAAACATTTTTCTGTTCCAACTTCCACATTAGTTTGAAAGCATATATTTATGGGTGTGTATACACCTTTTTGTGCACATCCATACCTAACATATTTTGGCAGCAATTTTCCATAATATGACTGTTTTGTACATTTTTTGCTACCTATAACAATCTTTTATGTATACATATTTTGTTTTCAGAAAATGAATCGCAGATTCTGAAAAGTGAAAAACAAAGGATGATAATGTTCCAGTTTACATACTGATTGGAGAAGTTTATGCCTTGCTACTGACATTCAGATTATACTCTTCTCCTCTCTATTATTACAGCCTCAAAGAGCTGTGAATTGTAGCCCTTACAGTTAAAGTTTCATACACAAAACCATTTCCAGAACTGGAATACAGTCACCATATTATATGACAGAAATTATTCACATTTCTGCAGATAACGTCTAAGATCACTAAATATCACCTGCACCACACATGATGGTAAAAAGAACACTGCTAACATGCAAAACTGAAAGTATACTGCCCATAGAGTTAACAGAAGCTACTTCAGTATTGAGGGAATGAACCCAAAGGCAAATGAGATTGGATGAGTGAATCATTTCAGGGTAATGAATTTCAGTAGAAGAAGATATGTTGGCTGGGAGAACAAGAACAGTGGATACACTTATTGAGGTTTATGAAATGATAATTACAGTTTTATATCATGTATTTTCAGCTGCAATGGGTATCAAGACAGCTTTCTTACAGTGCTCACAGTAGAGAATACTTGGCTGCATTAACAGGACTTCCAGATCAAATTTGCTTTCCAAACAAAACAAGCCACCAACCACTGTACAAACACAAACCACCATCACATTTTTAATTTATACATGGATATGATGGAGTCAAATTCTTTTGACAATATACTGGTATTGGCCTACAAAAACTTTAAATTATGAAACAGCATTTGCTTTGTTTAGTGCATCTCTTCTTCCCAAAGGAGAGATGGTGAAAACAACAGATATGTGGATTTGGAACTGGAGAGATGGATAAGAACTGGTTTGCACTTCCTATAAAATCCAAACATTCCAACAAACTTATCATTGTATATTGCCTGACTGAACAAGTAAAAACTAGATTGCTTTTGTTTGTTTTGTGATTCCCCAGACTGCCAATGTCTGTAGCAAAGGAAAAAACCCAACAACAACAGAAAATTCAGTCATTTTAGAGAATGGCGCCATTGGGGATTCAAGCAACAGTGTTTCTTTCCCTAATAAAGAAGGATAAACCTGCTGCAGTAGGTTTACCTTATTGACTTGGTGGCTGTAAAGTCCATATGCTAATGCTTCTAATGATCAACCATTCCTTTTGGCTTTTGGTAACAAGTATTCTCATACAGTTAATATCAAAAAGAACTTTGTGCTCCACATCTGTAATTTCCAAATTGCCATTTTTAAACTCCCCTAGTCGCAAGTAAGTAGTACATTGCCTGCCCTTTTTACCCCCAACCATTTTTTCCCCAACTTCCAGAGCCCCATGGTGCAAGATATCATTCTGTCGGTCTTCTGTCCCCGTGATAACTTTAATTCTATTTATTTTAATAGGCTTTTCAAAGACAATCACATAGAAATCTCCAGTTGAGGGTGCTTTGCCCCAGAAGTACTCATCAACACTACTGTATGCCTTGCTTGCTTCATAATTTTCAAATACATTCATGTTGGTGTGAAGAATGGCAGGTGGGTTATCAGGAAGGTCAAATGAATCCTCTTCAAAGTCATCATCTTTTAATTTATTCTCAGCTCCTTTGTAAGATGAATAATAACCCATATGTTGGAAAAGAGAGGGTTTAAAACGTATCACATCCTTTTGAGCCAGCAGCCCACGGAAATGTATCAGCAGCCAATCACAAGGCATTTCCTGGTAGAACATCAGCAAAAAATGAGCCAGTCGGGGAAGATCATGTGAATGATATAACTTCCCAATGTAGCCCAGTTTGGAAAATTCTAATGTCACCCAATATGTTCCTTCTCTTGAAGTTATGACTTTCTTAACAACAGTCAAGAAGTTTTTGGCACATCGAACATCATCTTCTAACATCATGTAGTAATCAGAAAGGTTAGCACAAAAGTTAAGCAAAAATGCATAGTCTACATTTTGCTTGGAACGAAATTTCACCCGGTCTTCTGGGTCATTATAATTTCTCTTAAGGCCATCCAGCACTGGATAATACTCTTCTGGCGTGTGGATCACCATCAATCGCCCAGCAATTACATGATGAGCAAATTTCTGTGAAATATCTTGAACCATTCCATCACACCAGGTCGAGTCAAACTCAGCTAGGTGTACCACTACAGCAATTTCCTTCAATTCTTCATAACTTGATTGCTCAAATATGGATTTGATTGTCTCCAGCAAATAATTTCCCTTTTTCCGTTTGACTGAGGATAGTCCAATAGTAAGATATCCTACAGAAATAAAGAGAGTTAGACCATTTTTAAAGAAGAAGAAGAAGAAGAAGAGACAGACAATATAACAGTGTAAGATAAAAACAGATTACAGTGTCATTCAACATGAATTATCTGCATGTTAAAAGCCACAGCATAAAAATCGGACTTTTTCTTTTTTTTCTTAGGATATACTTCCCACCCCAAATTTCACATTACAAATTACTTTTGAAGGTATCCTGATTTTATGTGTCCACTTGAGTCATAGTGGGGATGATAGAAACCGCTGTTCCTATTGCTTTAATATCAGATTCCCCCAGAATGCATAGACCCCACCCCAATGCCTGTCATTCCTTGAATTACATGAAGAGGTAGTGATCTGTATTTGCTAATCCATACAGTGAAATGAGCAAGCTTTATAACCTTTTATCTTCAGGAAGATATACAAGGAGCATATTGATGCTACTGCATTAAACATTAGTTGTTAACTGCATGAAGTAGTGTGGAATGGAGTAAAAGCTAGGAGGTATATGTGCAGAGATGCCAGCAGGAAAAATATATTTTAAATATTAACATGCTACAATCTGTCAGAGGGATGGGAATTCAGAATGATTGCACTCAAACTGTTTACAGCTCCATCCATTAGTGAACGAACAACATGATGAGTTGCCTTATTTCAAAATACATTTCACAGAAAGGAAGGGGAGGAAGGAAGGGAGGGAGGGAGGGAGGGAGGAGAAGAAGATCCAGTGAAATTCTTGCAGGGATCATATTGTTTTCAGAAGGAAAGCCAAGTGTAGCTCAGGGATGTCAATTATCATGTTCTATGAGTTTACCTGCAGATGGGAATAGTTTTCTAGGGTGCTTGACAGATGACCCCTGAGGGGCAGCCTGCAGCTGCCCCTTTTAGTGCTAGATTGGGACCACAGCAACTACATACCACAGCCCTGATCTCGCCTTTCTGGGGTGCTCCTTTTTCTGCAAAAAGCAGCTCCTTTTTGTGCCCCAGAAAGGGTGTCATAGTCGCCAGTGCACGGATTTTCTGTGCTCCTTTGGTGCTGCATCATGTAGACATAGTGCCAGAGGAGCACTGTGACACTGCGTGCCATGTGGTGAGGCGAGCAGCATCACGCCAGCCTGGGGGTGGAATTGGGGCATGCATCATGTGGACACCATACCCTGACCCTGACCCCAGGTTGGCCTTAATGGCTGGTCTGTACAGCCCCTAGGTCATCTCTTTGCTATAGCAGAAAACAAAGATTTCTGTACTGTTCTCAAGAGGTGCTGATGTTTAAAAACTTTGACAGAATGATTTTATGTAGAAATAGGTTTTCTGCACAAAAGCCATAATTGTGCTGAAAATGTTCTCTGTGCAGGAAACACTGTTTTCTGCAAAAAGAATCCACTCTCTTTATTGTATTCTATGCAGAAAACCATGTGGGGTTTGTTTTCTGTCTCTCTCTGTGTGTGTGTTCTTTTGCAAAATTACTTTTAATGAAGTAGACTTTGCAGACTACCAGGACTTTTCCACTCCACTTCTCCATTCTTCTTGATGGAGTTTTCCCAAGCATGAGAACACCCATTTTTCTTTTGCGAAATTAGTTTTAATGAATATTGTTTCCATCCTTTCCATCCTTAACCCTGCTTAAATCTCTTCCATTAAATTTGATATTTAAATGTAAATGTGACAAACTTTGTCTAAGAATTTTGTGTACCCATAGAATTTGTAGAGTTCAGTGCACAGATGGCCTTCGTATGGAAAACTGTTTTACACTTGTTGCTATGACACTGACCAAAAAGAGTGAAAATAATTTCCTCATGTAAGGGTTTGCACAACATTTAGGGAGACTGAAAGTATGAAAAATACTATAAACACATACAGCAGGATCTTTCTTAAAACAACTCTTGGGTTGTTTTCCTTTGGGTTTTGATTTAGTAATTTAGTTTTGTAGTTATTTAAATACTTGCTGCACATCAGCTAGGTTGCTTACATTCAAGAAATTCATATTTCTTATTCATGAAATTTGAGAAATTCACATTTTAAAAATCTCTTGTGGGATATATATGGAAAAATACCATTCTTTCTACCTAATCTATTGGGATTAGTGCACAGCTAAATAAAGTGACTTACCACTCCCAAATTCAAGCCAAATTGGGGCTGCCCCCTGGTGTTACTGCATGGCTTTTGTCCCCAAAACTGCCATCTGGGTCCCTGAACTCACTTTAGCAGTCATTTTTCAAAGTTGGGAGCCTTCCGACTTTGAAAAATGGTTGCCGAAGCGAGTTCAGGGACCAGTATTGGAGCCGAGCCGTACCCAGATGGCAGTTCTGGGGGGGAAAGCTGTGCAATAACACCAGGGGGCAGCTTGAATTTGGCTTGAATTCAGAAGCTGTAAGAAGCTTTATTTTACTGTGTGATAAGCTCCTATGTCACAAGATTTTGAGGGGCTGGGGGTGTGATGGGATAAGCTAACTTTATCTGAACTACTATGAGCTCTTTAATAGAAATAATTTCTATTATATTAAATAAAAATTTGCTTTTTGTCTTTATGAGATACATAAGGATAAGAAGTAAAATATTAAATCTTGATTTTTTCTACATGTAGTTTGGCTGATGTACCATTTAAAAAAAAATGGACAAAATCCCATCAAGCATCCATTTTATAAAAATAATAAAAATATCCTCCAGTTCATGGATGGCATAAAACCCCTTTTCTTTGTCTACTCTTAGCTTCTTCACATGTGATTTATAGGGTCTATAGAAAAGAAAAGTTTCTTGGTGTAATTCTGAATTCAAGCTAATTTCACTTAACTCCATGAAACAGCAAAATTCAACCTGGCAGTTTCTTCTATGTTTGTGGCAATTAGATGAGATAAAAATCTTGCTTTCATTAATGAAATTGGAATGTTCAGATACTTACTTTTTCTTAGCAAAGGTGTGCCAGCCAGATAGCGATAGGAGACATTTATTGATCCTGAGAAATTGGATAGATCCTTAAAAGTGTGAACATATCGCTCTGAGTTTAATTGATGTGTTGCTGTTTCCCTGACTAACTGCTTGTCTCCATCCTATCAGTTGAGAGAGAAAGAGAAAAATAAATAAATAAGGCAGACATAGTAGCAGTTAACAAAGTGGAAGGAATGATTAGGGGCATAGACTTTATTTTACATTGCACATGTATGCAGTTTTGTCTCTGCATATTAATTCCAACTGAGCAATAGGTCACATTATGACAGAATTAGTGGTCCCGGATAGAGGAGTTCCTGAAATGTATCATATTAATCAAGTTTGCTAACTGCTGTGCCAGGAGCTGTTCCACTCCGATCCCTGTCAAAGGAGTGAAAACTTTCAGGAAGTGTTAATATCATGAGGCATCTGCTCTTCTGTCTTTGAAAGAGGTCTGGATTTGAGTTGATGGAGATTTTTTCTTCTCTTGTCACATTTGCCATGATTTATAGGCTGAATAGAATGATTTAGATTAGCATGCCCTGGTGAAGACCCCAAAATGCATTCTGGTGAGGGAAAGATATCCTTGCCACTTCTTTAGCGGCAATCATATTGGGGTGGTGAAGAGGACAGCTTCCTTTATGAACTATTTCTTGGAACTGGGGTAGTGGTTATTCTTTTCCTTTGGAGGCCACTACATTATTAATGTCTAGTCTACACTTTGTTAGCTGCCCAGACTTTATTTGGAACAAAGTTTCTGTGTTCGCTGTGGTTCAGTTTAATTCAATAAAGATGTGTCCAGCATTCAACATTACTGTTTTCAAATTTCATTCTGGGGTGTGGGGGCAAAGGCATCCTACAGCCAATTTAGTATGCCCTTATTGGTGATTTTACATTCCCACTACATATAGATCCATATATCTGAAACTGAACGGGTGACATATACCACTTGATGGATTTATGCACACAGTTTCATCTCTCCAATATTTGATCTGAACCCTGAGTATATACAACTGCTCTGATGAAGTTTCTTTCAAAATCCCATTTATTTTATTACTATTCCCTTTACCACATTGCTTCTGCAGTGCTCCCTTCCTAATTTACAGTGAGTTGATCCAAAATCAGTTAAAGTAATGAGCTAAACAGGCCACAACTTAATTCTCATTGATTTCAATGAGAACTCATTTAACATCACCTGGATCTAATCCATTCTCCTTTAGGGCCTTGCATACAGTTAAAAGTGATATAGTTTTTACTTTTACTTTTTGATGCTATTTTGCATCAATCAAATTTTGGGAATAGTAGTAGCAGAAGCAGCAATATTTTGCACCAGGTGATGGGGAGGAGATAAACATTAATCAAAATTTCATTGATCTAAAACAAACCGACAGATAGATTGCTTCTTTCTCAAGTTTATTAAAATCTGAGGTTGCTTTACATATCTCTGGAGATTTATAATTTTCCTGTCCTTATTTGAATGTAATGAAATTATACAAACAGGAAAAAATGTTTGCATCAAGCATATTTTTTGTCCTATTGCTACTTTTATTAGGGAAAGTTGTACAATAAAGATGAAGACTAGATTCACATTCTAGACTTCTGAAACAGGCACATACCATGTTCTCCTAATACATTTTTTTTTTTTTTTGCTCCTGGAAGATGCTGCAGTATGTTTCATATGTATCTTCCATGCCAGTGACTTCTTCAAGGTATGCCAAAACAATGTTACATCTGTTTGTATTGTACTTTGCCTCTCAAGGGATATTAATGCAAAAGCATCATGGATGCTGCATCTCAAAAGGAACTCTGTAGATTGTAGTTGATTTTTCCACATACTAGCAGTCCACAGTTTAGTGCCTCCTTTTGTACCAACTTTCTTCCAAACACAACTGTTACCTATGACCATTTGTTTACCTCATCTTCAGGTCTTAGTCTCTAGCAATTTCTAGAAAAAAGAGGACAAGGCATGGGAGTGAAGTTGGCTCTTCTTCTTGCTCCCCTCACTGCTGATATCCTTGGAGAAGATATAGGTGAATGAACAAGAAGTTTTTCATAGCTGGAAGGTTTTTATATTTGCATTATGGCCCCTGCTGGGTAATGTGTCTCAGCAGTTTTCTCAGCAATACTGGGTCTTTACACTAGCCCTGGACATACATTTTCCCTGTAAATTGTATATCTGCTCTTATCAGTGTCACCACCCAGTGATCTTCACAGCAGTATTCAGAAGCACAAAGATTTTAATTACCCAACAAATCACTATAGAATTCTGAAAATTATTTTATTTCCCACGTATTTCGAATTACAAGGAGGAATGCACCAGGAAGCATACTTAAACTATTAAGCTTCCATAACTAGAAGACAAAGAATGTATTATAAAAGCCAAGTCTGCTGACAAATATGGCCAGGAAGAGCAAACAAAATAAAGGAGGGGAAACCGAAAAGCCACAATAGCCTAACACAGTGACTATGTTTAGACATAAAGAGAGACAATTGTTTGTTTAGCCAAATCATGGTTTGCTTTAATGTCTGTGTCTATACTGGCCCACAAACCACAGTCTGAAGATGGTTTGAAACTGCTTTACAAACCACAGTTTGTACTAAATGTGCTTTGCTGTTTCATCTACATTCACATCCCTGCACTCTAAACTTTGACTCAAATGGCTGTTGTACCATGGAGATAAGAATGAACATATGAAGCCGAGCATTGACTATAAGGTAAAGAAAAGCCAAAAGGCATCATTCAACCATTATTTGCTTATTGTACCGCTGAATGCTCAAACTATAGTGCATGTGCTTAATTATGGGTATCACAAATTATGTCTTAATCCATCACTAGATGGGCCATAATAGTCTCAGGGGAACTGGGCAAGCACACCCAGGATTCATCAATGGAATGTGCTAAATTTATTGTGAATAAAATAATGGAAAGCAAACTCTCTTATTATAAAAAAGACAAACATAAGACATCATGCCATCTGGGAAGTTCACATAAAGATTTGAAAACAGGCAAAACAGAAACAGCATAAACGTCAATAAATAAAAAGCACTGAGATTCATGTGAGGGATTTTGAAGCAATTAGCAAACCAAAGGAGGCATCAGTGAGATTGACAGAAAATATGGTATAAACCAGCTCAAATTTAATCATAAGGAAGGGGTTGTGAATAAATAAAATCCCCCACAAAATCTTAATGCAAAGCAGTACCACCAGAGGAAGATGCATTTCGAATCTGGAGCAGAATAGGAAAAGAAAACATATTACCAATCATGTAATTTCTTTACTAGTACAGATGGTGTTACTGGAGCAAGAACAGCTGTATATTCATGCAAATTCTACCAGTGATATTGTTTAAAATTATAAAAATGGATTGTATTATCAAACTGAACAATGATTTTGGCTGAATGAATTGCTCATTCTTGCTAACTTTTGGAATTTTGATGCTTTCTTTCAAGAAAGAAAAAACTACCTCAGTCATTCTGAGTGAGAGGATGTGGAAGACAATAATCTATAATTGTTATAAACATTTCAGTGGCTTCCAAAGGCATCTCAGTTGTAGCTATTAGGAGGAGAATGTTGTGCTTAGATGGATCTCTGTCTTGAGCTAGCAAGGTAATTTTGATGTGCTCATGTGCCTTGTTTTTTTCTTTCTCAGTTGGGGACTGAGGGAAGGGTTCTGAATGACTCCAGTTTATGACAAATATGAACATCTGCAGCAGTTGGCAGCTGAAAGTCTGTTTATTTAAACATTATAGAGCTTCTGACAGATGTCAACTTTTGCTATACCAAGCATGCATGGTAAGGCTGATGTTTCAGTGCTTCATATTTATTCTATAAATCAGACAGAAGTGAAGAGAGTGTTTCAACAGGGATAGTTGTATTTGTCCTCAGTTCCACTGCTTGGCAATAAATAATTGTCTACTTCTGCTCACAAACAATAGAGATGAAAGAAGTATCCATTTTTTTTCCATCTTGGGAAGGTTATCATGTTGTAAAAGATTCACACACAACAGGCTGAAATACCTCCATGTTTTGTTTTAGTTTTTGTTCAAGAGTGCTTAACTCTTTTTGTTGTCCTACATTTTTACAAGATGGTTTTGTGTTTGTGTCCTGGACAAGAATTCTGGGATACCAGAGTTCAAATTCCCCTTCAACCATGGAAACCCACTAAGTGGCCTTGAGCAAGTCACACTCTTTCTACATTATATGAAGGCAAACTTTTCTGCACAAATCTTGCCATGAGAACCCTATGATAGAGTCACCACAAGTTGGAGCCAAAATGAAAGTACATAACAACAACACACCTTCATGCATCATACAATTGTACATATCTAACTTACCAAGACATAGCTATCTTCAATGTATAAGTTCATGAACAACAAGCAGATGACAAGAACTCCTAGAAAAGATACTGCTGATCGCTTTCGTAAACACCTCATTTTGTCCAAATGATGCAGTGTGAATCTCATATGAAGAAAGGCATACAGCTCTTCCTATGGGGAAAAAATGTAGTGAAATTTGATATGGTTTAGGAGTCTAGCTGGAATCATCATTATGTTTACAGTTTTAAAACTACTAGACTCATTCTTTCTTACTGGTGTTTTTTCTTACAAGTGTTCACATATTTTATCAGCTGTTTCAAATCAGTATAGAAGTACATCCCACAGGAAAATTGGAAACGTTGGGGGTAAAAAACTTCATAATCAATGTTTATCTTCTGGCTCATGGTCACTTCTAACTTACATCTGCCAAATTTAATGTTTGCTTTAAATGGTATACTCATTTTATTTATTTATTTTACATGATAGTCAATATGATTCTCTAGAACTGTATGCAATCCATTGGAAGACATTCTGTGAAAACCATAGTAAATTTAATGGAACTTTGATTCAATTTTTTTCTTTTCTTTTCACAACTGTATGCACTGTATTTGAGGGCCAAATTTGATATTACATAGAGTTCCATGTCACTTTGCTCTGTATATTTTTGTTTTCAAACAGACTTTGCAGTCTGACTATCTGCACTATAAAAGTACAGACAGGGAAAGGGCAGTATGACTCTTTTCTGCACGAATCAATTCTTACCCTATTGTTTTTCTCTGAGTAAGGAGAAACAGAAAACACAGGCGGGTTACAGACCGCCGAAAAGTGGTGGTCTGGCTCTACCTCCGCTTGCAGCATTCGGGAGCCGCAGCCTTTAAACCGCGTGGCTCCCGGACGCTGCAGAGAAGGAGCATGGAAATTGCGCTCCTTCTCAGGCCCCGGAAGAGACACCGTGAGGTGCTAGTTGCGCGCTCACGGTGTCATTTCTGGAACGCGACGTGCAGACGCAGCGCGTCCGCTACATCAAGATGGCGGTGGCTGTGTGGAATGGGCGCCACCATTTTGTGCACGCGGAGCGCTTACTAGGGTTAGGGGGGTGCGGAAGCACCGCCCCTTCCTAACCCTAGTACGCGCTCATCACGTACTATATGGCGGTTTGTAACCCACCACAGAATCCCGAAATGCCCAATTCTTCCCCCTGCCCCCCACAGATCGATAGGTCTCAGATCATCATCCTACCCCTGTACAGTTATGGATTCAACACAACATTATATTCATTCTTCTTAAATGTAACTTTCTATCTTCTAGCAAGAGTGCAATTATGAATGGAGGATAAAGAAAGAAAAAGGGTTAAACCCACCCCAGCTGATATTCATGTGTTTGCAGTTTCAGAGGCTATTTTTCAGTTTTGGTTTAAGAAAAGATCAGTGCATTAAAAATATTTGTTGATGATGTTTCACATATAAAGAACACCCTTACAGCTATTTAGAAAGTGTCCCAACTAGATGTTGGTGATTTCATACAGTTAATGCTTCCCTGTGTTATTTAATATGTGTGTGTCCAGTAGTTATCTTCTTTGTTTTGTTGGTATGATGGCTATTGCAGTCTTGCAGGCTAGGTTGCTTGGTAGATGTGACAGAGCTTTCACTGTAGCAACATCCCAACTATGGAACTCTCTCCCAAGGGATGTAATCCTGGATCCATCCTGTTTACATTTCTGGCAGGCAACAAAGACTGTGCTCTTTCATATGGTGCTTTGTCCATGAAATTGGTCTGCCTGTTTTAACCATATGGTTTTAAATTATTTTTAAGGCCAGTTTGTAGTTTAATTCATTATGTTTTGTAATCCCATGTTCATCACCTCTGGTGCCCGAGTGGGCTGAGAGGTGATACATAAATGCTTTCAATGAATGAATGAATATATCATTTTTATGTTAGAAAAAAATCATTGGCATTTTAAGACACACACCTTGTTTTAAATTATATCTCTGCAACATAGAATTTAATGAATGGCCTATCTGGTTGGATCCAGAATGTACTTCCTGTTACCCAAAGATTTGTATCCAAGTACTGGAAAGATAAACATTTACCACGTATTATTCAATAGTCAGAAGGTCTTGTTGCTTTAGCTATTCATAAACGTGTATTTTATAGACATCAACTTCAAGGAAATGTGGTTTTGGAAATATGGTCATCTTACACTAATGCATTTCTTAGCCCATTCCTTAACCATCTTGAATCCCATTATGTATGGGGGGGGGATTAGTGCAACAGTTTTACAGCAATTGCCTTTTCAGTGAAATAACAGGTTTGTTTTCAGGTGGGATTATAGAAGACAACAGTAACACACATGCTTCATAAATCTTATTAGCTTTAGAAGAAATTAGTTCTGGCTCTAAGTGGTGGGCTCCAGCCACCCCTTTGACAGCCAGATTGGGGCTGTGGCTACCGCAGCCGTGGCCCTGATCTGGCCTTTCCAGGGCACAAAAAGGATCTACAAAAAGCAGAAAAGTGCCATGATGCAAAGCGTCGTGTGGTGTAGCACACAGTGTCCCCCTGGGGGTAGAGCTGGGGCATGCATCATGTAGATGTTAGGCCCCGACTCCACCCCCCAGCTGGCCTTTCAGGCTGGTCTGTACAGGTTGTAAGTCAGTGCTGGCCTTAATCTGTTCCATTCACATCCCAAATTCCTATTTTTCCCTATACCTTACTCACTGTGCTACCTGAATCAAGTTACTTCACTATTCTTCCTGGTTGGATGAGCCCTGCAGCAACTTAGAAATTCCTTTATGTATTATAAATGTGAAGTTGTGTGGTGTCTCCTCAATGACTCTAGCTGCATGTTCCCCCCACAAGCCACTTTAAAGAGCTGAAGCATTACTGGAATGTTACATAGAATTTAATGTAATGCTGTAAAAAGTTACTGAGGATTTTTTTAAAAAAGAAGAAGAACTACAGAAATATACAAATGGGAGAAACAGGACAAAAGTCTGTCTGAGTATGATGCCTCCGGCTCTATTGCAAGCCAGATTTGGAAACTGGACTTCTGCTGAATGCTCTTGCACTGATGGTCTAAGGCAAGCCTGGGATCTCATCTCAGTTAATATTTACTGACTGCTTTACCGTGTATTTAGGATGAAACTTCTTGTCCATATTTTAAGAAGATATGGAAGAAGGGATATTGATGAGATAGTGGTTTCTTAATGGTCAGGACAGACATGTAACTATGAAGTTGTTGTTGTGTGCCTTCACATTGTTTCTGACTTATGGCAACCTTAAGGCAAACATATCATGGGGTCTTCTTGGCACAATTTGTTCAGAGGTGGTTTGCCATTGCTTTACCTTGGGTCTGAAAGCATGGTTTTATAGCCAAGCAGGGAATCTTACCCTGCTATCCGGAGTCATAAGTCAACTCTCAAAACACTATGCCATGCTATATAGGCTGCAAATTTTTTAGCTGTTGCAATTCAGACTAGAAGAAAAGTTTAAAATTCAGTGCCATTTCCTAACAAAGTGCCTCTATATTGCAAAATGAGGTTTTGCATAACTTATAACATTTGGATATGATTTAAGTGTTGTTAGGTGCTATGGACAATTAGTTACAGATTTATGATTTGTAATACAGTAGTGTGAAAAGAAAAGAAATACTGGAATATAAATTGTATTTATAAGTATTATATCTGAAAAGGGAATTATCATAAGCAGTGCAAAAGTACAGGATTTTAAAAGCAAGATAGTATACAGATGACACCTAGAATATACTAAAATGGTAATCCACTGGCAGGGTACAGCAATAGATTACCTATGCCTGGAAACTTATTTGTACATTTATAATCACTAGATGGCAGCATTGATGCACAGCAGGTTTCTCAGCTCTCTGTTCTACAGTTTTCCCTTTAAACAACCTAAATGCAACCCCTCACTTTTTTTTGCTAAGCAGACTTAAGGCCAAATCTGACCTAACATTTTCTTTCATGGGGGAATTTATATGAAAAACGTTATATCAGAATTGAAAAACCTTCTGGATTTTTAAAGGAAGAACTGCATAAGAGAGAGAGAGAGAGAAGCTGTTTCTACTTATAAACACTGTTTTAAAATCCAATAACTAGATGGATGCATGTGTAATAGAAAGATAAAATTGGGACTTAATTAATATTTAATTTAATTATTCTGTTCCATTTAGAAAACTGCAAGTACTCACAACAGACTATGCAATGCAGAGAAGACAGGAAAACAAAAACAAAAACCAGAAGACAAAGGGAGTGGTGTGCAGTGAGAATGGAGGAGGCTTACAAGACTGAATTGTTAATTCTGCTCCACATATCTGAAAATGAAGTCATGAGGCATGTTCCCTGTTCAGGCATGAATAAGGTAAATGCTGGGGAATCACACACGAGGAGTGTAAAGTCATCATAATTTGTGGAAGGCTATAAAAACAGGTGGAACATGTGGAAGGGATGAGGCCATATGAGGCTTGTGTGCAGCATCTCCTCATATGTTTAAATAATTCAAGTCTGAGAAAGCCTGGACAGACTTTTTAAAAACCTGCTAAAGTAGGAGAAATATTGTTACTTATTAATTTAGGAGATCTGCATTGGGATAATTTGTTAACTCACCTTTGTCTTTCATATTTGCCAATGAGGTTCCCTGTGATTATAGGTAAAAGCTAGGGAACAACAGCCAAAGTAATGCATTATAGCATGGCTCCACACAGACAGTGTCATTTCCCCTCCACCAGCTGCTGTCAAGCCCCCAAAGGGGCTGCAATTGCTGCCTTGCCAGGGGTGAAGTAAGGGGCAACCAATTCAGATTACATATTAGCAGATGGACTGAGATGGACAGGAGAGAAATGAAAATATGCTCAGGGATGGAATACCCCTCTTTTTCTTCCCCTTTGAGCCCAGACCAACCACATTTTCATGGTCTGAATGACCTTACCCCTCCTTCCCCTTTCCACTGATAAGCAGCAGCAGGCCCTTTGGGCGGGGTGATATTTTGGAAGAGTGTGCAAAAGCCCCATCCAAAAAGGGACACACACACATGTAAACTGCACTTACATGTGTCCATGCCATTAGCAGAATGTTGGCCATCATGTCTGGGACCATTTCACACTACATAACTAAAGTGCCATAATTCTACTTCAGCTATTCCATCTTTTGGAATCCTGTGATAAGCAATATAGGGAGAGTTATTTAGCATTCTCAGCCAGAGCCCTAGTGCCTCATCAAACTCCAAACCACAGAATTCTATAGGATGCAGCCATTGCAATTCAAGTGGAACAATTGCATTGTAACTGGGGCTTTCACACTGGCTGAAGTCATGCAATCATTTCTTAAAAATTGCTAACCATACAGATGTACCAGAAGTCTTGAGGGCAGCTGCTCCTTTCTCCAGTTAATGTCCCATTAGACAAAAAACCATCGGTGCCAACGGGTGTTAATTCTCCTTTCTGGGTTACCCAAGAGTGTAAAATGTACAGAAGAACAGAAGGACATAATTCAAAGAGAAAGGACTATGCTCGATCTGAGTGTAGCATTTTTAGTCTAGCATTTCCTTCCCATAGCAGTCAACCAGATGCTTCCCAGAAATCCCAAAGCAGGATATAAGCAGAATTAAAAACAGCACACGTCCATTCATATTCTTCAGCACCTCAGATCTAGAAAAACCTTGTTTCTGAAACGGTCATATAGCCATCATAGTAAGAGACTATGATGAGTACGTAAATAGTCACTGATAGCCTTGTTCACCATGAATGTTGTGTCTAATCCCTTTCCATGTTGGTACCTGTCATTGTTTGTCATTGTGGCAGTCTAACTCTATCCTGTAGGAAGAAGCTCTTCCTATTGTCTGTTTGTAATCACCCACAGTTCAGTTTCATTGGATGGCTCTGGAAGTATGAGAGATAAAATCTTCCCTCTCTCCATTTTCCCTCTCTCCACATCATACATAATTGTATACAGCTTTATCATGTTACCCTCTTA
Source organism: Sceloporus undulatus (assembly GCF_019175285.1). Lineage (NCBI taxonomy): Eukaryota > Metazoa > Chordata > Lepidosauria > Squamata > Phrynosomatidae > Sceloporus > Sceloporus undulatus. The sequence continues at coordinate 48,499,109 of NC_056526.1, read as the reverse complement.
CTCATCCTCCCTCCTTTTAAAGCCACAGACATTGTAACCTTCCCTCTAAGTGGCATCGCTCCAACTCCTTCACCATTTGGTTGCTGTTTCCCTGCTACTCTCTCATTTTTAAAGTTTGCTACCTAGGGGACTTTTCACACTGTATTATGGCATAATACTCCACTTTATCGTAGATTCATAGGGGCTCGACAGACCGCCCTGAAAGGGGGGGCAGGAGCTGCCCATTTTTGCTCCTGAGGGAGTCCGCAGCAACCAAACCATGTGGGCTCCTCTGCACCAAAAAGAACTTGCTAAAAACAGGTTCTTCTTGGTGCACATGGCCACCACTATGGGTGTGCTGTTGGCGCACTGTTGTATGTCGATGATGCAAGCGCAGTGCTGCAATGTGTGGATGCTGTTATATAGTAGAAAGAGCTACTGATTCCTGTGGAGAAACTCTCATGGAGCCTTTGCATTATTAAATAAACTGGGCAGCAAATGAAAAGATGTGCGTTTTTTCTCCCTCCTCATGACATTATTCACTTTTGTTCTCTTTAGGTTGTAAAAGTGTGGGAGAATATGATAAAAGTGTCATAAAAGTGTCCCATTTGCCAAGAGGGAAACATCTCTTTGGCAAAAATGATGTTTTTACCATGCTCTCCCATGCTTTTACAACTTGAAGAGAACTAACATCATGCTGAGGGAGGAAAAGAAATGTGTGTCTTTTTGTTTGCTTGCCAGGTTTGTTTAATAAGTGATAAGGTTCATGGATATAGTATGTAAGCAAGAGGCAAAGCATAATTATTTATTCTTTTGCTTTCTTTCCTACTTAATGTGGTGAATTTTGTGCACTGGAAATATCTACTTTTAAAAAAATGAATTGATGCACAAGAGGAGTTGTGCTTACTTTAATATAAATAACAATTGGTTTGCCCCAGAGTGACTTGTTGGCATAAGTTTATTCCTGACCTAGGTCATCATTAGTCAGTGTGGTATAATCGTTTGAGTGTTTGACTATGATTTTGGAACACCATATTTCAAATCCCTGCTCACCCATAGAAATCCACTGGTTGACCTTGGACAAGCCACACTCTGAGAGGAAGCCAATGGCAAACATCATTTGAATCAATCCTGCCATAAAGATCCTAAAATTTGTTTACCATAAGAAGACTTAAAGGCATAAAACAACATCAAAAAGGCCCATTGTGTAATGGTGCAATAAACTGCCAGCCCCAGGTACCCTTATTCACCAGACTTACTCAAAGGGAAAATATGCAAAACGCAATTTAGACTAGTAGTACAACATATACATTAACAATGCTTCTTTCTCTGAAGATACCAGCCACAGATGCTGGCGAAACATCAGGAAGAAACTATGCTAGAACATGGCCACATAGCCCGAAAACCCCACAAAAAACTATGGATGCCAGCCATGAAAGCCTTCGACTTCACAATGCTTCCTTCTGTTTTTTGGCTTAGCAGTCTCATTGTTTTTTTTTTAAAAAGGCTTTGCTTGTAAACCATTAGAGATGGAAAACATGAAGATCATGTGACAGTAATGTGCACTATTTGCCACCTTTGTGTCACTCTAAAGATATATCATTAAATATTATGGTTTATTCTGTTTGGCAAAGGGAATTGCAGATAGCAGCTGACCTCATCCTCATCAATCACATATAAGGAAGACCTTTCTCCTGGATGCAATATCTGAATACGATTCAGTGCTGGCACGTTACTCGGAACCGTTGCTTCCTCTGATCTGGTCTGCTAACTACTCCCTTTTGCCACATTTTTACAGCCATTAGAATAGCTCTGTCTATGTTGTCCTGTATGATATCAAAATGTGGAGGATTTAGAAGTATAAATCACACCCTAGGGCAGAACTGTCAGGCTCTATTGGCTTGGATAACATATGATGACACTTTTAACATATTGGAATTCACAGATGTGCCTCCCCAGGTTGTTTCTAGGAAATATTTGCTTTGTTGACATAATTATACTCAGAAACAATGGTGTCTTTTTTCCAGAACATTTTAAAAGACTCTCTTCAGACTTCTCCATGAACAGATAACTGTCATGAACATTTTGTATTTATTTCATTTAAGTGTTTTTCAACTTATAATTTGCCTTTATACCAAAAGACCCGCTTAACAGCTTGCAGCGATACTGGACTAAACATTCTTCTGTTTCATTTTTCAGGTTTAAAGACTGGTCGGAATCATGTTGGGAATTTACATCTTTATAAGTAGACTTGTATGGACAGGAATTAGAATTGTGCAGTTATGTAACATCTATATTCAGCATAGGGCTGCTGTTAACATTACTATGTAGCAGAGCCAACAAAGTGCCTGAGGCACAACGGAATGGGTACACAGCAAGACAGATATGCACAACATCAGTCCTGACACACATTGCATTTGTTTCAATGCATTGTGCACCAATGCACAATGGTCACTTTTTCTGGTGTCCTGTTATACACCTTTGCAATTCAGTAAGAGGTTTTGTTAGCATCTCTGCTACATATGTATATGTAAAGTTATAATATGTAATCTAAGATGTGATATTGTGTGTGTGTGTGTGTGTGTGTGTGTGTGTGAGGAGTGTAGAAATGTTTTCAAGAAAGGGGAAAAATTTGAACAAAATATCCCATGCATGATTTCTCTGTGTCCTGTGGCTCCTTTGCCTTTTTCTTTATTCTACTTATTGCCACCTTCTAATTTTTGGACCAGTCATATAAACAATCCTAGGCCTAAAACAGATGGACCAACTAGAGTGGAAAGAGACTGCGCCAGTGCTGTTTGTACCAGGACAACAGCATGTGCCTGGTTCCAATCCAGGCCGCCGCTGTGGTCCTGAACCACTCACTCCTTCTTGGCCCAGGTCTTTGAAAATAATGTAACCTCTGCACAGCTTCAGGCTATGTCAGGCCATGTGTCATGTAAACAGCATGCCCCCAACACAACCTGAAGCTGCATCATTTTGCCTATGTGTTTTGGGCCTTAGTTGATTAGGATAATGCAGCAAGAAAGATGATGTTGCAGATTGGCTATATGATGATAGCCCTATTCAGTGGATGTTGAATTGGGTATTAGATTCTTTTATCTGTGAGCTGGCTTTATAAATAAACAAATGAATAAACAAACAAAAAAAAAACACAAATGATTATACACAGCCCTCTCTCCTCTTTCCACATTTTTGCCACTTTTCTCTTAGAGAATGACTTTGTAAATAAAAATCCCCTCTCCATGCGTGGAGGCTGTCCACAAGATTTGAAATTCTAGCAAACTGATTATCTTGGTTCCATGAAGAAACTCAATGAATAGAATAGTCTCTTCATAAAGTTATTAACACTAAAAATATGCATGATGAGTGGTTTGGGTTAAAACACTCCCTATCATCATATGCTTAGGCTGAGATTCTTCTGTCCTCTTCCTCTACTGCTTTGACTTTTTCAACGAGTGCATTCCACCCCATTAGTAATCACAAGTAGCCAAGAGGCATCTGGGAAATGCCTACTTGTGGGTCCAGAACTTGGAGAAGAAAGGATAATCTTTAGACTCACTCACTGGAAATCTGTGAGGGGAAAGCCTTCTCTTTTCTCCTGGCTGTGTAACCACCTTGGCCACTGATTTGTTGTGGAGGAAAAATATCATTTGTGATGGAGGGATTTTTACAGTATACATATAGTAGCATATGTACAGGAGAGTCATGCCAGTGTTATGTCACCAACAGGATTCCAGACTAAGGGGCAGAAGAGATGGGAAGGAAAAAGCAGTTTGAACCTGCATTTTCTTGAAGTGGGTTGAAACCCCCCAGTCTGCATTGAAGGCTCCCAAGGTGGCCTGAATATGCATGGCTTGACCACATCAAGCCATGCTGCTGGGTAATTTTTTTGGTCACCTCCCCAACATCCATGTACACCATGCACAAACACACTGGTGAAGACTGCCTGCTGCCTAGATGCCATCCTTTTGGATGGCTGCCCCTTTGAATGGCCACACAGTCACACCTGTGATCCTTCACCAGTATAGGGCATCGGAGCATCGATGTACCCAGTAAAACACTGACAAAGCAAAACCATGCCCCCTTGCATGCCCCCTTCATCTCTCTTCACCCCATGGAGTCCCCCTCTTGGACTGTCTGGTTTGTGTATGCTGTAATTACATCTATGTTTTTTGAATTGGCCCCTCGACCACTTAGGTACACTGGATGCATCCCTTTTTAATGTGCACCTGCACCCATGCTTTTATATGCAGCTTTAGGTTTAGGATTAGGATGGATTGTCCTTCAGAACTTCTTTGATGTTGAGGCATTTATATATAGGGTTGAAGGTGTGCATTTTCTGGGCTAAATTGGAATATTTCTTTTTAGCCCTGGAGTGCAGCTTAATTCTGGTTTCCAGCTGCTTTAGAGGTGTTCATCATCTAAATGTCCCACCTTCAAAGTGGTTTGAAACCACTTTATTTTGCCCATATGTTTCACTCCTTAGCTTGCAAAACAACGTAGCTTATGAACAGACCTGACTTTACTGAAGGAAATCAAACTCAACTACAGAAACAGTGCTTGTACTTGGTTAATTCAGTCTCATGCATGATCCCAGCTAATCAAGGTTCATAACAATTCTGTGTAGTCAATTGTGACTGGGTATGTAATGATGTCAGACAAAGCCAACTGAAACAGGAACAGAAGAAGAAATGATAATATAAATGAGGAAGCCAATATTTTCATGGACACTAACAAAAAATAAGCAAAAGATAAGAGCCTTTTTGATGGAGTTGAACAATTTCACAATACTTTTGCTTAGTCCTCCTTAATCACCAGCTGAAGAAACACTTATGGTTGCAGTTTTAAGCATAATTACATTTAAACAATCATAGTCAACATAATGAAGGTTAATTTGATGCAAATATGGTTAGAAATGGGCTGCAAAACAGTATTGAACATTATTTAAATATCAAAATGTTTAAAAACATACCAAAAACATGGCATCATAAAAAGCTGGCACTAACTTGTATTCATCAACATCAAATGCCATCCTTCCTTTAGAAAAACACCAAGGGGCCATTTAATTCCTTGTGAATTTGATAGTGCTTAGCATTTTCCTCTTCCTGAAAAAGTATCAACCTACTGCATGTTTCAGCTGATATGATTGCCTTTCTTCATGCTTGCCAAATTTATATTTCTACTTTTGCTCTTAAAAGTCTGCACATCATGCCCTCAGGATTATGTACTATTGCCTTCATCAACTGAGAACTCCAGACAAAGAAAAGATCTCCTTTAGAAAAACCCCAGCAAAACAACAAATCTTTTACAAGGATAGTATTAAGTTTTATGTGAAGGTCTTGAAATCAGTCTCAGCATATGCTACAATTTCCACCCCTCTCCAAGACACACATAAACCTCCAAAATTAGTACATATATTTCAAGGTATTCCTGGTATCAAACTCTGTGATCATGTGGCCAGCATGATTGCACAGAATGCTGTTTACCTTCTCACCAGAGTGGTACCTGTTTATCTACTTGCATTTGCATGCTTTCAAACTGCTAGGTTGGCAGAAGCTGGGACTAGTGATGGGAACTCACTCCATCATGCAGCACTCAGGCCTCAAACTGCCAACCTGCTAATCTTGCAATCAACAGAGTCAGCATCTTAACCACTTGAGCCACCACATCCCACCTCAGCAGAGAGGAACAAAGTGTTTCAGTTAATTTTTAGCAGTTCCTAGATCAAATTTACATAATGGAATGCTTGATTTCACCCTCATTTACTTGTATTGGCTATGATAGATCAGTTCCAGGGACGTAGCCAAGGGGGGGGGGTCCTTGGGGTCCAGACCCCCCCTTCCATTAGAAAAATGAATGGTGTGTGCAGCTGAGCCGCTGCACCCAAGCCCCATTATAATGGTGGCACTTAGTCTGGAAACCCCCCCCCCTTCCTAAAATCCTGGCTACATCCTTGTCAGTTCCATGACTTGTAAGCAACAGTTATTTAAGCATTTTCAAGCTAGTGAAAATTTGAATGGAGTGGCAGTACCAAGGATACTCTGGAAGGAAGCACCAATGATTGTTTTGCTGTATGTGAAGGCTGTAACCCAACACACAGAGACAAACAAACAAGCTCTAGTGAACACAATGGGATGGAGTAAACAACTGTAGTCTTCTGCTGAACCATTTATAGTTATTTAGTCTTTTACCTATCAAGCAACATTTCTCCATACAATTTACTCAGGAAATATTGTAATAGAAACTCAATATTTATAATGCTATAGAATTTCTAAAGTGTTCAGTATTAGAGACAGAAAAATATTAATGAAAACTCATCTCATGTATTTGCATATATTGATGCAGCACCAGGAAGTGATTTGCACAGGAAAATATACTAGTAGCTGGTGGACAGTGTAAGTTGAAGGGAACTATTTCCTCAGAATTGAGAAAATAACTCAGAACTATTCGGATCAATCATGCTTTCAAATTTTATTTTGTAGGCAATAAGAAAATCTCTTGGGAAGGTTTCTGTTCCTTTTTCCTTTACTAAGAATTCAAGTGCCTGGGAGAAATGCATATCTTGGGGACCTTATTAATTGGGACAGTGATATTTCAGCATTGACGAAGTGGCAGAGAAAAAGGGGGAAAAGCCTTATATCATTATCATAATCATATTCATCATTTCAATTTAATAGGCCCTTTCCTCTTGTTTTTGTTTTTAAAAAAACTCATCACTGTCTTACATTGAAATAAATGCAAAAGTTAAAAACAAGAATCATAAAAACAACATATTTGTAATGTGAAGCACATCTTTCTCCAAGGATGGCACATTGGAGAGATAATAAATTGCCAAATACTGATACTAGACCTCCAAATCACTACCACCAGACTAGCAGGAAATAAAGAAAGGAAGAGGAACATTCTAATCTCATGATGCCACAAGTAATGTTGATGTTCAATCTCAGAAGCTCATATCAAGCCAGGATGCCGATTTTAATTCTTTAATTTAGGGATAGAAATAATGCTCAAAAATATTGGAGAAAATGTTTTTCTTGAGTATTGGGAAACCCTAACAAGATGAAACTTGGATTGATGGCAATCTTCACAATTCTGCACAAAATCTGTCTCCTTTTTGGCTGAAGACAGTATTTTTTGCAAAAAATACAACATTTAAATAGTATTTCTGTGAAGAATTGCTTTTCTTATGTGTGGAAAATGCTCCTTGAACAGAAAATGTTTTTTTCGGGAGGGGGGGGGGGGGGATAAAAACCTAATCTGAATTTTGTGTAGAATTAGTCTCCAACTACAGCATTTACTATGCAGGAAAAAAATTCTGAGCAGAAATAGCCATTTGCCATCCAGAAAGTGTTATTTGCACAAAAATACAACTGGAGAATTTTGCAGAGAGTAAGTCTAGATCTGTGAATAATTTTTGAAAGTCCATAGTTTTCAAAGACTTTCTGACAACACTGAAAGAAAAATTGCTAGAATTATTCATTACCTCCTTCAACAACAAAATTAGCAAAATACTGCTTCCTTGTTTTAATTACAAGGGAGGCATTGCCAGTTTGGTGCAGGTATGAATGGAGTACCCTAAATGACAAGTAGCTGCCCCATTTTTCATTTAAACACTATATAGCAGCCATGGCGAACTCATGGCATGTGTGCCAAAGACAGCATGTGGAGACCTCGCTGTGGGGATTCAAGTCTCTTGCTGTTGGTGGGAGGAAAGAGGGAGGGAGAGACATGAGGAAAGTGGAAGAGGAGGAGAAGAAGGAAGCAGCGGCAGCGGTCCTGTGCCACCAGACACCAGCCTGCCAGTGAAAGCTTGGAGGGAGGGAGAGAGGGAGGGAGAGGAGGAGGAGAAGAAGGAGGAGGAAGAGGAAGTGGCAGCATGCCTCCAGCCACCTGCCCACTGCTGGTGGAAGCTGGGAGGGAGGAAGAGGAGGAGGACGAGGAGGAGAAGGAAGAGAAGGAGGAAAAGAAAGCGCTGGCACCAGCCCCATGCCTCCAGCAACCCACCCGCCACTGGTGAGAGGAGGGAAGAAGAGGAAGATGAGGAAAAGGAAGCAGTGGCAGTGCATGGTTTCATCAGAGGGGGATTTGCTATTGCTAGCCTAAGGCTGAGATATTGAGTCTCTGTGAGTGTGTGTCTGTGTGTGTCTGTCTGTCTTCAAGTCATTCCTGGCAACCCTATAATGGGGTTTTCTTGGCATATTTTGTCAGAGGTGGGTTTTCTATTGCTAGCTTGAAGCTGAGAGAGTCTGCCTTGGGTTTGTCCCCTGGACATCCTGCCCTTCAGAAGTCCTGCCCCTGGAAGTCCCCCGGCTAGCATCAGTTGACACCCAATGAGGGAACACCACTGAATTTGAGCACTTTGTTCTAAAAGGTTCACCAGCACCGCTATATAGGATGCATCCACAATGCAGAAATAATCCAGGTTGACACCACTTTAAATGCCATGGAAATCTGGAAATTTTAGTTTTCTGTGGCATCTATCAGAAAGCTCTTTTGTCTCATCATACTACAATTTTCAGAATCAAATCCATTAAAATGTTAGATGAAAACATGCATATAAAGACAATTAAAAACTGGCATTGTTGAGTGTTTATTGTAAATAAAGACAAAGCTTCAAACTGGTTAGAGTGGTTTGAAATAATTTTTAAAAAGATATAACACTTTGAAATATTAGCAACACAGGGAAAGCCAACGGAACATTCTTATCTCTAGACTAGGGGTACTGTGGCTATAGGGAAAGGCGGAATATCACATGCTGGATATAGAATTTTATTGTAAATCAGAAAGCACATAATAAAATGAACTAGGAATGAGATAAGAAACATAATGCATGTCTATTACTGCATCCACACTGCAGAAATAATCCAAGTTGACACCACTTTAACTGCTATGGTTCAATAATATGGAATTCTCAGAGATGACAGTGTTCATATGTCAGCTTCCATTCTATCTTTATTTTAGGTACATTGAACATTTAAAGTATCAAGCCTAAGAAATGAGTCACTCCAAAATGGATCATCATAACACCTTGTCAAGGCTTTTCAAACTTTAGTTTTAAAATTGCTCAACAACCTTTTAAAGTGACAGCAATCAGATTCTATGCTGGGTTTATCTGGAATGTACCACTGCATCTTGTTCTACTATTATAAATCTCAGCTAAAAGAAGGAGAGTTATACTCTGGAACAAGGCCTTCGATGTGTAGACAGACTCATGTCCCAAACACACAATGAAAAAAAAAAGGATCTAGAAAATAAAGCTGTAGTATATAACACAAATACTATTGCAGATCAAATAGCTGCATCATTTGTGCCAGCAGTAAATATGCATGTTGGGAAGCCAGACTACAATAGGATCTGCACTCAAAGAGTACTGTAGTTTGTTACAGCCTTTTCAGATGTGAATGAGCACAAAATGTCTACATTTTTAATGTTACATGTAAAGTGATTATTTATTATAAGGACTTCCTGATATCTATCAATTCTCAGCCTTTGCAGTCACTCCACTAGGAGAGTCTGTAGCTCTGTTTCTCACAAGACAGGAAGTTTTCTGGGAAAGCTATCATAATAGCCCTGGATTTTAATTCCCACTCAATGTATCCTTTAGGGCTTTTTGCCAAATTTTCTTGGTGTGTACAGTTATAATTATATCAGAAAGGATTAAGAGTTCTTCATCATCTCTTTCTTCAGAATGACCACTTTACCTTCAGTATGGAGATCTAATGTAGGGATGCAAAGAATATTAAAGGACAATCCTTGACTGATGGGAATCTTTGCAATTTGGCACTGCACGAAACTTGAAGATGTATTTAAAAAAACAAACAGAAGCACTGTTTTCTGTGTAGGAAACCACAATTTATGTGCAGAAAATATATCTCTTTACAAATATTTTCTCCACAGAGAATGCTGTTTTCTGTGCAGAAATCCCTTTTCTGTGCAAAAAGCTATGTGTGAATTTTGTGCAGAATAAGTCACAAGCTACAGTTAGTCTTTTAAAACTGTACAGCTGTCAAAGACTTTCTTGCAACACAAAGAAAATTTCACCAGGGAGAAATGTAAGGTACTACACTTAGGCAGAAAAACTGAAACAGAGATGGGAGACACCTGGCTTGACAACAGTACATTTGAAAGGGATCTAGGAGTCCTAATAAACCACAAGTTGAACATGAATCAACAGCTAAAAAATGCAGCAGCTAAAAAAGCCAATGTGACTCTACGCTGCATCAATAGAGGTATAGTGTCTAGATAGAGGGAAGTAATAGTAGCACTCTATTCTGCTTTGATCAGAATACTGTGTCCAGTTCTGGGCATCATATTTCAAAAAGGAGAGGTACCTGCACTCTTGGGCAGAGAAGGCTGAAGACCTTGTAAAAAACTACAAATCCCAGTATTCCATAGGAAGGAGCTACAGCACTTAAAGTGGGGTCAAACTGCATTATTTCTACAGTGGAGATGTGCCTTAACTCCTAAACCTTTGTTCTTCTGAAATGATGAAAGGGCTGGAAACCATGCTGCATGAGGAGTGACCTAGGGACCTAGGGAGCTGGATATGTTTAGACTGGAGAAGAACGATTAAGAGGTGATAACATGGTCCTGTTTAAATATTTGAAGGGATGTTGGAACAATGGATGCAAGCTACAGAAAAAGAGATGCCACCTAAATATTAGGAGGTACTTCCTGACAGTAAGGGCTGTTCGACAGTGGAACAAACTCCCTCAGAGAGTAGTGGAGTCTCCTTCTTTGAAGGTCTTTAAACAGAGGCTGGATGGCCATCTGTTGGGGGTGTTTTGATTGTGAGTTTCTGCATGGCAGAGAGTTGGACTGGATGGCCCTTGTGCTCTCTTCCAATTCTATGATTCTATAGGGCGAAGCAGGCTGGTGGATTGGAGTGACCTCTGGCCACTCCAGCCTCAATTTGCCACCAAACAACTGGGGACTGTGGCAACTGCACAGCCCACTCTGAAAGCATCCATTTTATAATTATATATCTCTTAATCATGAATAAACTGAGGCATTCCTAACATGGTCCATCTGATTGGATAGTAGTCAATCAAGTGGCATCTGTTCAATATATTTAATATTTATTGGATTAATAAGTCTAGTGTATATAACCTATTATTCTTGAAGAGACACCACCAGAATGCATTTGGTAGGCATTGCATTTACACAGAATTGAATATATTCTGCATTTAACAACTATGGAATGTAGGAAGCACTTGAAAGCAATTTATATTCCATTATGTGGCTTGGAATTCATGAAAACACATTGCCCAATAAGTTTTCATAGCAAAATAAACTAATTTTCAAATCTCTGTACTGACCTAGAGCAAATTGTCAGTTTTCAAATACCCCATTTTTTTGGGAGGGGGGTTGAATTCTTTTATTGATCAGGAAGCTTCTGTCAGGGCATTCAATGAGAGGTCTTAATGAAAAACTTATTTTAAAAAAAGATTAATAATATAGTCAGTGGAAACCAATTTTCACATGCTGAATCTCTTAATCTATTTTACATTATTTCCCAAGGGAGCCCTGGACTTCTTAGATATATAGTTCCGTGCAAAGAATCAATTATGCTAGAAGAAGCACATGAACAAAGTTATATGTCTCTGGAAACCCGCCAAGTTTCTGTAAAAACATTTTCTCCTCTAAAATGCTTCCACAAACTTTAGCCAAGGGCTTTCTTCAATGTTCCATATGCACAGTGCTTCACCATATTGGCAGTGTTACTCTACACCTTCACTGTGTGCTTATCAAGGCCACTCTTGCATAGTAGACAAGAATTTGCAAGGCCACTTTTGCATACACAAGAATTTGGATGGCTCAAGAGCTATGAAGGCAAGTCTGACAAGCCCCTAACGGCCTTAAGAATTTTTAAATTTTAAACTTGGCCAGTTTTATAGTTTATGGACAATGCATTATCAGAAGCTGATGGTCCATCTTTGACCCAGTGCCACCACACACTTGTATAGTTCCCATATGAAGGTGCTTAACTCTCAGTAGATCTGTGACATGGTCAAAGATAGATCTCAGGTTTAATAAGTGAAAACATTTTCCTGCCAGCAGCTGGACTATTTGTACACATTTATATACCAAATAATAGACAGACAAACTCAGGGTTTGATTAGTCCCTTTATCCCCAAAGTTTAGAAGTTTCCATGTGTTTGAAGGATCTTGGAGACTGGACAACTATGAAAAACTATTGTTTTATAGGAAATAGAAAAACTAATCTTTTGGGCACTTGAACATTTTTGAGTCTAATACCCAGCTCTGGATGTTAGAGGAAGCATTTAGAGCTAATCTCAGCTAGAATAGACCCATTGAAACAACTGTTGAATGGTGACCCACCTTTATGCAAGTGCCATTTATGCAGAGGGTCTACTCTAAGTGGGTTAAGTCTAATCCTACTAATAGAATTCAGGACAAAAAGCTCAACCCAAATGGTGTGCATTGTGACAATAATAGAAATGAAACTCAGTTCAAAACATAATTTTGATTCATGTGAACTTCAGCTGGCTTTTAGCCTGAAAGCTTTCACATGATCCTGAACCAGTATAGTTAGTGATCACAATGGTGATCAACTGCACCCAAAGAATTGGGTTTATCGCCACAAAAGTACATGTTAAAGTAAAAATCAGTATTAAAGGTGCTGCCACATTTCCTTTTTCTCTTCCACTCCCATCTTCCCTTTTACATGAAAAAAGATGTATACCTGTTATTTCATCATCTAAAAATGGCAGAGCATGTTTCACTTTATTTTAGCTCTTTACTTAAGCAGAAGAATCTGGCAGTCTGAACACATGCAAATTATTAAAGTATGCCTTGGCACCGTGACATTTGTGATGATTCAGACTTCTAGATGTGAAGGGCAGGATTCAAATGAAATGAGCCCCCATGCATGCTAATATCTGTGAACTTTATGAGGTCAAAGACCTAAACTTAAATGTGTTAGCCACTGTGAGTATTTGGAATTATCAACAAAGTTCATCTCCAGTGAAGAGATCATTTAATTAGAGTGAACTAGATTTAGAAGACAGGAAGAATGGGGATTGTATCACTGGGTATATGATGAAAAGAGAAAGAGGTGTATGTGTGGAGAACGAAAATGGAAGCATCAATTTACAAGAGAATAAGCCAAGGAAAATAATACTATGTGATAACATCACTTCTGTTATCCCATAGACTCTATGGCCTGGTAACACAGTGATTTGTGCAAGAATGGTAGCTTATTTCTCCAGTTGCAACCAATTTTATTGTTCTGTGTGGGGAATAATTGTGATTGAAGTTTCATGGCGCACAATTATGGCCTTGATATATATTTTCAGACATGATTTGGTTATATGGCCTAGTAGCTAGCACCTAGCTAAATAGTTTGGAGTACAATTGTCCCTCCATATTCGCTAGAGTTAGGGGAACAAGACCCCCGTGAATATGGTAAAACCGCAAATAACAAAAACACTGTTTTTACCTGAGAGGAAACATCTCTAAGAATATCTAGATCCTCCAGTGCAACTCTGTGGTCAATGTCCAACATACACTGACCATAGAATGGCACTGGAGTAGCTACAAATGGTTTTTCAGTGCAACTTTTAGTTAAAGTTGACCACAGAGTTGCACTGGAGGACCTAGACAGTCCTAGAGAGAACATATTAATGAAATCCATGAATAATCAAATCCGCAAATATCAAATCCGCAAATATGGAGGAATGACTGTATATTTGATTTGGTGTGATCAAAATTGTGATACCAACCCAAACATTGGCATCATTTACAATAGTCTTTATTGTTTTAAAACCTTCAAATGGATCTTTACTATATTGTGTTTACTTATACATACATTATATTTTGACAAAAATATAGATAACAGCAGTAGTAACAGCAGAATAGTTCAATAGTAACTTTCAGATCAACTATCAAGTAGAAATGTGCAAATCAATCTATACCCATTTTTGTTGGGTTTCTCAGTATCCCACCAGAATTCTCCTCCTATCCAAGTTCTATGTCTAGTTGCAAGACTCCTCCCCACCAATTCCCACACAAAAATTTGTGTGGATTTTTCTATGCACTTTTCCCAATGTATGAATTTTATGCTGCTGTCTTAAACTGAACATATTCATGCATTTCTTCCACTAGTCAAAGCATGTTTTTGTTCATTGTTGAAATGTATGCATTTTTCAAATTTTACAAATACACACAGGAGTATCATTTCCAATTTTTTAAATTTTACTACCAATGAGGGATAATGGAAAGGCATGCACATAACTTGCATCAACAATCTCACAGGCTACACACACACACACACACCAAAAAAATCAAAACACAACATGATTTAGATACAGACATTAACATGTGTACTACTTTTCCGTGACTGTTTTTGAAATGGCTTCTTTGGAGTAAATTAAAACAATGAAAAATGTGTATGGGCTGTTTTACAACACCTGCTCTCAAATGAAAACTGTTAAATATACAAAATGAATGAATGAATGAATGAATGAAGACAACCTACAGCTTGCTTTTGAATCTTGCTGTGACTCTTCCTTGTCTCCCTTCACACACTTTAATGTTTTTTTCTCTGCTAGCGAAATGGCACCTTCTCTGTAGAATTAGAAATACTCCTGGCATTTACTGAATATAGCTGATGTCTGTGTTGGCATACCTTCCAAAATATGCTTCTGCACCAGGAAATTCAAAACTAATAAGATCTATAACTTATCCATGAAACTGATTTGTACTTTAAGCAGAATAATTATACATAGAAATAAATCCTTCCGGCTACAACTCAGAAATCTTAGTATCTTGTCTAATATTGTTTTAAAATCCAAAATATCATTTCCTAGATACCTTTCACTGCAAAAGGCTTTCCATATATCATCAGTTCATAAGCTCTTCAGGGATAAATGAAAACCATGTTTGATATGTTTTAATTTGTACATAGCAGAACAGATTGGGATTTCATTTGCAGCAGTGTAATTGTGATAATACCCTATTCCATTAGGACTCAATATTAGATTGTCTATATTGCCTTCATTTTGAAAAAATGTCATTCTTTTGAAAGATAGGGAAAAGAACCATTTCCCAATAATGTCAATTCTTGCGATACATTATTATCCACAGGCTTCTGGCCTGGAATATAAGAACTGAGGAAAGGTACACTAACAGTTATGCCAACATGCTAGAATTGTGTTAGCATCATGACTATTTCAGAGGTAGATGTTCTGCTGTCTATGTATGAGATTTAGGAATGAGAATTAAATAAGATTCATATAAAAGAGAAATTTCTGGAATGTTGGATGATGATTTCATGGAAAACAAGTCAGGATGAGTAAAGAACATGAACTGCATTATGTTTCTCACTTGTACACACATTTCATTTCTATTGTTTTTAATGAAGTAATGGTTTAGAGGTGGGCAACCTAAAGCCTTCGGTCTAATTTTTAACTCCATCTGAAAGCAATCCACGCTGACTCCAGCAAGATTAATATGTACTTTCCCCAGCAGACTGTAAGGAAGAGAGCATGAGGGGAAAACTGGAGGGAAGAAAGAAAACAAAGGCCCGTTACAGACAGGCATGAAAATACGCGCAGAGTGTGTACTAGGGTTAGAAAGGGGCGATGCTTCTGCACTCCCTAACCCTAGTGCGCGCTCTGCGCGCACAAAATTGCGGCAGCCGTTCCATATGGCCGCCACCATGAGGACATCATGACCGAGCCGCCTCTATACGGGGTGGCGCAGACGTGACGTCCTCGCTCCGCGCCAGGGCGCTTAGTGCGCCCTTAGCGCGGAGCAGGAAGGAGCTCCGTTTCAGAGCTCCTTCCTGGTTTGGTCCACTAGGCGCAGCCTTCAGACGGCTGCGCTCAGCGGACCAAAGGAGAAAGGGGCCAAGTGGCCCCTTTCTCCTCCTCCCCACCACTGCAGGCTGTCCTTGGGGCTTGAAGCCCCAAGGACACCCCTTTCCAGGCTGCGGGGAAGGGGCCTTTTGCCACTTCCCCGCAGCCTGAAAAGCGGCGGATTGGGGCCTCAGTGGTTGCCGTTCTGGCCGCTGAGGCCCCGATACTCTGGGGAAAGGGGCGGGTACAGCCTGCCCCAAATGGGCAGTCTGTAACCCGCCAAAGTTGGTATAACAGGAGCTGAAAAGATCTGGGGCCTTTTCATGCTGGACATTTATAGTGGTCTGATTCCACTTTAACTGCTATGGCTGCATCCTTTGGAATCCGAGTATGGTGTGGCACAAGTGCTCTCTGGCTGAATATTCTAAAATCTTAGCATCCCATAGGATATTGCATAACAGTTAAAGTAGAATCAAAGTACTATAAATGTGTAGCTCCTAAAGGCCTCTGGGCAAATACAGCAGGCAGTAAGAAGCCAGAGCAATGGAAAGAGAACTTGCAACTTGAAACTTTGTTTGTGAAGCAGATGAAGCAATAGACCGAAAAAGATGATAGATAGATAGATAGATAGATAGATAGATAGATAGATAGAATCATAGAGTTGGAAAAAGCCACAAGGACCATCAAGTCCAACTCGCTGCCACGAAGGAACACACAGTCAAAGCACTCCCAACAGATGATCATCCAGTCTCTGTTTGAAAACGTCCAAAGAAGTAGACTTCACCACATTCCGAGAGCAAGAGGGGAAAGGGTGGCACAAAAAATGAGAGAAGGTGCAGCACCACCCACTTTGGCTCTGAGCTACACATTTCTGGCTTCAGTGCAACCTACCAGTGACAGATTGGTATGAAATAGATTACCCAATAGTAAATAAGACCTTTCATTGAATTTAATCTCAATTTAAATGAATACTCTTCAGTGGTTTGCTTTTGTCAGGAAAACAATTAGAAGAGATTATTCTTTCAGTGCAGAATAATCTCTCCCAGTATCTTACTGAAATCTTACATTGTGAGTTTGCATGAAATTAATAGTAATAAATAATATTTTGTTCCTATGGGCTCAAGCAGACCGGTGGCTTGTGGCAGCCTCTGGCCACTCCAGCCCCGGTTGCCCCTGATCAGCCATGGATTGCAGCGACTGGTCACCACAGTCCTGAAGATGGCTGCTGCTGAGGCCCTTAATATGCCACTGGCAAGAGGCAGCTTTTTGCTGCTCCTTTTCTGGCCAGCTTCAGTCCACCTTATGCAGTTGCAGAGCAGCTTCTGTTGGATGTTTTTTTTTGGGGGGGGGGTATTGTCTGCACACCACTCCCCTGAACTGGCCAGAAGCTGCTCTTTTTTGCCCCTGTATTTCAGGTCATAGACTCCAGTGAAGATGTTGCAAATATTTGCTCTCATCCTCTGGAATATAAAATGCTGTCTAAACATCTGATGGATTTGCATTCAAGCCTGCAAATTGTATGCCCATTCCAAAGGAGCCATTAAACATTAAATCAAATAACAGCTTATACATAAAAGGTAAATGCACTGTCTTCCACATTGCTTTTCCCCCCTTCTTCTGAACAACAGCAAGCATTAACATTTAGGAGCAACCAACTTGCAAATCAAACTTCATACCTCCAAAAAACATTGATGCAAATCATCATACAATGCAATCATCTACCAAGTACATGAATGATTTGGCACAGGAGGGAGGATGAATATATTGCAGATGGATCATAAAAAGTGTTTGTCTTCATATGGTTAGTGTCATTTTGTAACACATTTCATCCAAATAATTACTTACTAATGAATTAAAATGCACCATCTGTCCATTTTGCTACAGGAATCATTGCTGCAGCTAGACTGGAAGGAAAAGACATAAATGGCTACATTAGAACACTAAATGAGATCAATCCCTGTGAAGGAAGGAAAATGCAAATTAAACACGCAGAGAGGGTTGTAGATTTGAAGTTTCAGGAAAGGAAATTCAGTGTTTCAAATTTCTTTTCAGGCATGCTGTAGAGAGGAGAAGTTACCGAAATAACCTTGATTTCACCCATTTGGGGGTCTGTTTAGTGGATCTATCAATCAGTCTTTATTGTACAGTATGTATAGAGGTAAGCAGTGCCACCACCTGCATAAGTATGTTTTTGAGTGAACATCCACAAAAGAGATAATAAATAGAGACACTTTGGCTGTAAAAAATAAGACTTTAATGAATCAACATGTTTCACTAAATTATATGGATAGTGTGCTTTTATTTGAATGTTTCTTCCTGATTTTGTTGTCTTCCATTTTATTCCTCTTGCTCATTGCATCAAGAGTCCCTCCCCATATAAAATCTTTTTATGTACGCTGAGCTTCAATGGTATGTGCTCAACCCTTTTGTGCTCGACCCCCATGGCTGCTCAGCTAATCTTTGTGTTCTAAGAGTATTTTGTAATGTTCTATTGAAATAGTAGGAAAATACACCCCTCCCAATGTGTGTGCACATTCACACACACACACACACACACTCATTTCTTTTCTCCCAAAACACCATCCACACAATACCAATTCACTACATAGGTTAAAAAAAATCCATATTTTCTGTGATGTAAACAAGGTGTGTGATTCCTTTTGTTTTAAAGATGGAATAGGCTTGCTGTAGGTTTCTGGGGGTGCAATGTCCATTACAGACAAGTTGCACACTGTACTGTATGGCTTGTTCACATTGTAGAAGGCACTGATTTTGCCACTGCTACCACTGTAGCACCAAATTTGCCAGTAAAAGAGGGCAGCAGGCCTCAGAGTGTTCAAGGGACACCTAGCTTATTCCCCACCCTCAAGGTTGTCTTCTCCTGTTCTCTTGTATTTTGTATTCTATGAGCCTGCTAGAGGTGGGCTCAAAGAAAGCTTCCTGTTGGTACTTTACTTTATACTCAGCAGCTGGACAAGCTAGGGGTTTTCAATAAAATTAAAATTCTAACTGGAGGCATCAGCCTAACACCTTCTTAATGACCTCTTATAAGTAGGAGAATGCAAAAGGCAAACAGTTAAACATAAAATTATTATTATTATTATTATTATTAGTAATCCAGATAAACAGAAATAGTGATGTAAATTAACACTGATTTCATACCAATATGCAATAGCATGTAACATTAAATGTTTTCTTGCTGTTGAACAAGATTATGTTGATTTTTTTTTTTGCTTATTTCCACAAACACTTGGCAAAACACAAAATGTGTTTTTTAGTGGAAAAGCCTGCTATTTCACTGTTTTTGTATTTAAAAAGCTTTTTTTATTAATATTAATTTTTACCAAAATTTCTCCAGACGTGAAAAATCTTGTAGTTGCTAACTGCTTTCTCAATTAGATGTCTCGGTGTATCATTTTTTAAAATCAAAGATGAGAAAAATCTGTGAGCATTCTTTGCATTCCCAACAAGGAACACAAAGAGAGTAGAACCAAAATAAAATGAGATTTATACCCCTTTTCCAAAATTCATAAACTACATTAAAGTATATTAAATGAGCTGCCTTATATCATGTTATTTATACAAAAAAAATCAAGGCACAGACTGGAAAACAGGAAAATAATGCTTGCTTGATGGAATGATGAATGTAACAGAGCCAAATGAAAGCTGAAATGTTCATGAAAGGAATTCCGAGATAATTTCTTTTTTGCTAACTGGGAAAAAGGTAGATGGATTTACTGCCAAAATTCTACACAATGAAGACAAACACAATACTGAGGGTTTTTTTTTAAAAAAAAGTAAAGATAAAGTATCATTTCAACTATTCACTATGAACAAAATA
Organism: Sceloporus undulatus; assembly: GCF_019175285.1. NCBI lineage: Eukaryota > Metazoa > Chordata > Lepidosauria > Squamata > Phrynosomatidae > Sceloporus > Sceloporus undulatus. Next base: position 48,479,465 of record NC_056526.1, on the reverse strand, counting down.
AAGATTTGCTGCAAGAAAAGTACTAAGATAATGACTGAATTAATTATTTTGATATGGGGAAGGAGAACACAGTTTGAAGCCATAAAGGAAGGGAAATAAACAGAATCTGACGTTACATGTTTCATATCAGAATAGCTTCAGGCTTGCAGCTTGCTTGCTACCACTAAGACAACAATTTAGAAACTGCCAAAGCAGAACACAGTGAAGTTCTTTTTTTTAATGAGACACACAACTCTCTCTCAAGGCACAATGATAGAAAGGCTCCTGGTAAAATGTATTCTGTGATTAGAAGGTGGACCTGTCCAAAACTAAACCCCAGTTCTTTGATTTACCCCCACACACATAGGATGGTTTCAGAGAAATGAATACAGAACAGAACAAAACAAAACAAAAGCCAAAACAAATGCATAACTTGTCTTTCCAAATAGCAAATTACTTTTTTTAAAAAAGCAAGCAAACCCTTTCCATGTGAGTTGAAATATCAGTTTTGGTTACTTCAAGGGGAAATTCACCTCAGAATACAAAAGGGCTCATTTTGTCTTGGGACTTCATCAAATTTGATGCATTTACAAGTACAGGCAATTTCTTTTCAAAATATTTATATTCCTACCTAAAATCCATCCAAAGAGGCTCTGTGTCTGCTATAAGATGCAAATGTAAAGTCTCTTGTGAATTATCCACATGTACCAATGAGGTAACTCTTTCAGATTTATTTTAATCATAGTAATATAGCATTGTGAACCACTGCTTCATAATCTCAGTAATTTACTGCTTAAAATCATTAGACTATATTTTTGAATATGTCTTTTTTCAATAAGCAGCACTATTATTTCTCATTTGACTTGTTAAGAGGAGAGAGACAGAAAGTTAGAGACATGTGTTACCTACAGTGAATATTTCATGAATATTTCAAGTAATGTGATCCCTATACTCATCTACTGAATCAAATTCATTACAGTCCTTACAAATTCACAGAAAGACACATAATTTATCTGTAGTCTATTGCATAGCTTCATCTAATTATTTTGGGCTGGGACAAGGGAAATCTACCATTATTTACTCAAAAAGCTGTGCCTTTTCTATTTGTTAGTGTTAAGCAAAGTTATTAATATAGAAGAAGAGAAGAGAAGAGAAAGTTGTGATTGTCATGGTGGAGGATGGAAAAATGAGAAAGGTTCTAACTGTAGTATAAATAGTTTCCAGGAGTGTCTCAGCCTCTCTAAAAAGGCTTCTAGTACTGCATCTGACCGATCCCTTGACAAGTCAAATCTGGTAAGAGAACAATCTTTTATGTGATCAAAAACCAGAATAACCAATGGGTAAACTATTCTGGTTTACCTTGTACTTAGCTCAATGTTTCTGATATTTCTTAGAACTAAGAAAAAATTGAGGTTATTTCTGAAATTTCCTTATGTAAGCTGTTAGAGCCTTCAAGGATTTTTTTTTTATTGCAAGGATGGCTGGCTAGAAAAAGGGGAAGTCTTTTAAGATTTAGTATTATTAACTAACAAGTTGTCAACTAGGGATGCACAAAATGTGAACATTTTGTGTGTGTCTGAATTTCATAGGGACGAGTATTTTCCATGCAGAATTTTTTTTAATGCAGAAAAAGCACAATCTCTGCAGAAAGTGTTTTTTCCTACACAGAAAATTCTGTTTTACGCATACATTTTGTGCAAATATAAAATATTTTAAAATATTTGGTTATAATCAATGTTATGCTCCTAGAGTGAATTTCAGGATAACATGCCCTTTTCTTGGCCAACTTAGATATGATAATGATGTAGAAGTCTGCACCATATTGGAAGCCTGCAAAGAGCTCATGCTTCCAGGTTCAGAAAGTGGCCTCTTCATGTCTCACTGTCATATGATACACAACAAGGACTTAGCTTCCAATGTCTCCTGGTTCAATGAAATGACACAGAATAAGCTGCCTACTAGGGATGGAAAGAACATTCAGAAAATTGTTGAAAAACATGTATTTTGAGAATTTTATCAGGATGACTATCAGCATTATCAGTGATTATCATATTTTCCCAGGTAAGTAATATTTGAGCTAAACAATCTGCATTTCCCTTTTGCCTGGTCTGCTTGCTTGCATGCACATGTGTTTTACATTCCTAGACTTTTCCATTCACTGTGTATTCCTTCACTGATATTCAATATGTATTTCCATCACCTCACATCTTTCACAGACATTCCTTTCTGGAAGAAGAGCATAGGGAAGAATTTGGTCATATTCTTTGCAATAACTGATGGGAAGAATTGTTTTCCAATGTCCGCTCTGCCCCGTTTGAATTTTCACAGCTTTAACAGCTACATCACAGTAAGGTATATGATTCTCTCCATGCTAACATGATTCTCTCCATGCTAAGAACAGTAGTAATCATAAAATTTGGCCAGTGGAAATTATTACTCTCTCTCTCTTTTCATTCTCTCTCTCTCTCTTCATGCATTTGATGGAAAGAATGTTAGCGTTAAAAATAAATGTGGGGAAAATGAAATTGACAGATTTGTCCATTTCTAGTAGAACATGGCTTCAGACTTGGCCTTTCAATAGAATGCTGTTCTTCATTTCCCCCAGACAGTGTAATTCTGCATTCAGAATAAGCTGATGTTATAAATCAGTCCAGCTGTGCCAACTAGCCCTTATCATGTTTTTTAATGGAAGACACCTGTACTGTAAAAGATAAACACCTGCCCAGCAGAATGTGATGAATACCAATGGATTAGGATGTTTATTATGCTTTTTGCTCTTCTTGTCAAGTTATGAGTTGACAAAATTGTGGCAATCCAATAATTAAGAGTAATATTATCATTCAGGAGAAGATACGGACTGTTGGCACATGAACTCCTCCCAGCTTGATTCCAAAAATATCAATGTCATGAAAAGTTTGACTGAATCCTCAGTTCTCCAATAAATTTCTCTGACCCATTAGCAGCATTTCAGGCATGCGGAGTTCAGAGACATGCCACTTCCAAGACACCTGAGTTTGGACTCCAACATTTAGAGAAAATTACACATTCCAGATACCCAATCCTTTTATAGTAATAGTAATCATTATACATAGACCAATGTATAATCAGAGGGTGGAGAGATAATTTTGATCCTTTCACCAACATCACACAGTTGACCCATACCTTGCATTGATTCTCAGGAGCAAATTGTCCATATATACAGCTGTGCACATGAAATCTTCCATGCAATCTGGTGCACAGGGTTCTAAATTGTGTGGAACTCTTTGAATATAGCCCTGTTACTGCCTCCCTGTAGGAACTGGACTGGGTATGTATCTACCTCACAAGGCAGGATGAGTTGGAGTAAGCAGTCTGTGGCGGGTTACAAACCGCCACTTAGGACGTCCGTAGGACGTCCCATTTTAAAAAAGGGGCGTCTCTTCTAGACGCCCCTGGCTCTAATACGGACTCTGTCTGTACAGTATGGCGCCAGCCATTCCATACGGCCGGCGCCATCTTTACGTATCGGACACTGTGTATCCGAACGTGTCACGGTGTCTGTGACATCGCGAATGCGCCCCTGGTGCCTCGCGACATCTCAGAGGCGCCGCAAGAAGAAGCTCCATTTTGGAGCTTCTTTTTCGGTCCGTGCGGGAGCCGTGCAGTGTGGCTGCTGCGGCTCCCGCACAGAGCAAATGGCGGCGGCGGCAGACCGCCTCAAAGCGGTGGTTTATAACCCGCCTTAGATATCAGTCTAGTTCATGCTCCCCTCCCCCATTCTAAGAAGAATAGAACAGAATCACAGAATTATAAAAACTAGATTAAACATACCCAGCTCCCTAATCACTCCCTATGGGGCACTGTTTCCATTCATTACCATTTTGGCCATCTTCCTCTAGACATGCTCCAGCTTGTCAACATCCTTTTGAATTGTGATTCTTAGAGCTGGACACAGTTTCTAGAATTTTTCTTTCATGTTAGTTTACATGGACCACTTGGACCCTGAGATTTGCTGCTGTAGCACTCAAAGTACCAGAGAAGGAGAGAGGTCTTTGGGTTTGTAGTTTAGAAAGGCGAGTTTAAGAAATCTCATCCAGAGAGCTTTAATGCATTGCCAAAGCCACTTAAAGTAGAACCATAATGTTAGAACTGTGTACTATGAAAAGGCCTTAAGATTACAATTTTAGCTGAAGAAACAGTTCCAAAGAAAATGTTGCTTGCTTCAAAATATCAATGAGCAGTACAAGTGGAAGATATCCATTCATCTTTGAAGGCATTAGAATCTTTGGCACCATCACTGCTGCAAACACACTATGTTCTTCATCCTGCCGCTATTTTATTTCACATTGCATTATATATATAGCAGAGCAGTTTCTGTCACATAACATTTACTCACAAAATGTTATGCATTAATCACAGGTGTTGAGAGCAGCCAAACAGGACAGTTTCCTGAAGGGGGCACCTTTGTTTAAATACTTGCAAGCAATATTGGGGTAAGCACAGCTTCTGATTGCTTCAGTCCTCCATGGCACTCAAGATGGAAAAGAATTTCATTAGAGTTGAGATCCTCAAGAAAATTAGCCATTTCCTATCTTCTGAGACAAATTATACCTTGCACTGGAAATATGAATGTAATGCTTGAGATTTCTGAGATACAAAACACCCAACCCTTACCCCTCCCCCTCATATATGTACATTTTTAGAAAAGCGAATTAAAACACACAAACACACACAAAGAACCTTACAATTGAAGGAGGAAAATGATATGCCCAGAAATCTGGTCACTGGGGAAAATACATATAGGAAAAGCATATGAGTTGCATAGTCAGAAGAATAAAAAAGTGTCAGCCTGATGAGGGAAGAATGACGCCAGAATTAAGAGAAATTCAACAAGAATCAGAAGTGGTTTTTTTTTACATCTCTGTGGATGTTTTTGCTCAAAAATCATGGATTCCATGAAAAACACACTGCCTAAACTATACAATGTTTTCACCTCTGTGTTACCCTTCCTTGCTGGGTTTCCCAAGTTACAGGAAAATGTCCACCCCACCTTGGGGAATGAATCACAGTGAATGATTTTTCTACTTCTAGGCTGATTCCTTCAGAACCTGAACTTTCCCTTTCTTTTCCCCTGAAATGTATCATCTCTTTCTTTCACTTGTTGAGTCTGCAATACATTCATTTCCAATAAACACCACTTTAAAAAGAAAAGCCCTTTTGTGTTGTAGCCAAGGTTCCCTTTTGATTTTATTTCAATAGCATTTCTTTGAGCAATCATACACACACACACACACACACACACACAAACATAGGTTACAATAAAGGTAACTCTAGTCCTGATGAAAGGAGCATAAAGCCAGAGTTACATGTAATTCTCAAAGCTTTCATCATTAATTTTTTATGGGCCTCACTGATGTGCTCTAAAGTAGAAGCAAAAATTGATCTTCCATTTAAGCATGCATGGCAAAGTAATAGGTTTCATCTCTAGATAGAGGAAGGTGAAATGCAAAGTGCAGTAAGAAACAGATCCATTTCCCTCTATTTCCCTTAAAACAGGAAGGCAGCTTGGAAAAAGTTGTTTTTTGACTACAGCTCCCAGACTCTCCTAGCCAGCATGCTCAGTAGTAAAAAAAAAAGTACAAAAATAATGGCTGACATCTTGCATGGGGTGACTATGTGCTTCATCTTTGTAGCTACATCTTCTAATGCTATCTCCCCAAACCCACCTTCTAAACAGTGCACCACCTTAATGTAGCCATTTCAATGTTATTGAATAGTGGGAGGAATGAGAACCATTGCATGCAGATATTTGCCTGTAGCAGATCCACTGAGACAGGTATCTGCAGGGAACTCTAGGGGTTCTTGCAAATGGCGGCTCTTCAGATGATACCCTTGCAGTACATCCAGCTACACGCACGCACACACACATACACAGAATTTATACCCCACATTTCAATAAAAAAAAAATCAAACTCCCAGAGTAATTACAAATTGTTACTCTGACAGTTCCCTGTTCTCATGTTTATAATCTAAATAACACACAAGAAATGGGAGACAGTAGTGGAAGATGGATTAAGTCCTGCACATGGCTCTTCTTTCCTTCAGAAGCCAGAGTAGAGGCAGTAGGAATATGGAGGGAGAGGCCCACATCAGCCACTGTGGCCAAGGCATTATGGAGCTGGACCTGGCTACTCTTCCTTCCCTCAGAGGACAACTGGATATATCCATGGTTGTCTTTTTGCAACAATGTGAAAATGTTTTTATATTGAGGTAACTGTGCTGCTTACAAGATGAGTTTGGGGGAATTTTAATCATCATGTAGTTGGGGGGAAAATCTGGCCTACACAACAATCATAAAAGTTAGTTACAATGGCATATGTCCAATTTATGCTGCCATAATTCACTAACAGGATGCCAGCCAATATTCCCAACAATGGACAGGTCTTTCTGAACAGCATTATTGGATTTTTTTAAATAAAAAAATGCTAAAATGGCCAGTGGACTGAATCTTGACTAATGCACTATCGACTGTTTATTAAATCACAGTTTAGACTACATATTTCAGTGTTCTTCAAGATCCAAGTTCCATCTCTTAGCCAAACAATGATGAAGACAACTTGTAGGTCATGCAGTCTGTTGACATGCTGGATTTATCTGCATTTAAAAGAATATCAAAAGACCATGAATTTGCTCATGCATTCACTGAGCAGTCTCAATAATATATTAAGAATAATTTATTTGAACAAAGTGAAATATCTGCCTTCGCACAAGAGAGTTAAAATGGGTTATCTGATTGCATAATGTCACCAGCAGAAGCACAGCATTGCCCTGTCAAATCTGTCTATATCTTATAAATACACTAGATCTATATGTGATTTATCTGCAGTATGAAGGGGAAAGGAGGACAATATTATTGCCTATGGAGAAAAGAATCAAATGCAACATGATGGTGGTGATGGGGAACAAATATTCAGTCCTAAGGATAATTTTATTCCCAAGCCATGCCATTTTCCCTTCAAAGGCCTGTTACAGACTGCCAAAATAAAGCTGCTTCAGGTCTCTTTGGAGGTATGTTATGTAAATGATGCATGGGTCCTAAGAGTCCGGAGGTCACGCCAAAGCCACGCTCCATTCCTAAGCACCGGAGTGCAGTTTTGGTGCAGCTTCCGGATTCTTAGGATGCATGCATCAGTTAAATAGCATACCTCCAAAGAGACCCGAAGCAGCTTTATTTTGGCAGTCTGTAACAGGCCAAAGATACACAATGCTTCTTAGAGAATAGCTCTTTGGAGAAGGGAAGACATATCAACTAGAGAGAAGCAGTGGGAATGGGAAGGCTATGGAATTTATGCATCCAAGGCCTCTCTGTTGCATATTATCATGACATAACCATTTTGGCAAGAAAGTTGTTCATCTATTACAGTTCCCTCCTCTCTGTCCTCTCTGTATATATTCACAGTTATTTGATGTAAAGAGTGAACACTTGATTTTATGAAAAAAATCAGTGAGTGAATTAATGAAAGGGGCGAACACTTCAAATGTTCAAATAAATACTGGTAGTTACGTATTTTGTACATTTTGACTATTGTAATGCTTCCTTAATTCTGAGTCAGCTCTTTGAAAAGGAAGCCAGTGCTGTCTTCCATTTTCAACACCTGCATTTCCAAATAATAGCAGTCATGCTTGAAATACAGGGATTTGAATTTGCAGGGATTTTTAAAGTTCCAAAAGACATTAAGAAATATTTTTGTAACTAGCATTCATTTCATACACACCAGTGCCAATTCTAACTTGCATAGTGAAAAGAGATTGAATTAATTAAAACAATATATTAAAAATCACTCTCTCTGTGTATGTGTGTATCTCAGAGTATAATAGGCCGTTTATATTTTTAAAGGGTCAAAGTCTACCAGAAAGAGGAACCTTTTTTTATAATATAGTATCTTTCAAATTAGGGAGCAAAGGAAACATATCTGCATATAAATATTATTATTAACTATCTGAATACTCTGTGGTTGTCTTTACAATTTTAAAAAATTCTCACAGCCCAAATTGGTAGTGATCTGGACATACAATGCTCTTGTCACTTCAAGAGATTAGCAAAGTTTTTCAACATTCGAGTGCTTACTCTTCAGATAGTAAATATTTGCAATTTTCTCAGAATTTTCCAGGAAAATCCAGATGTGTAGTAACTGTGGCTGGCAGATTTGCACTGGTGGCAGTGGAGGAACAGAAGTGATGAACAGTGTGATCATCATATTTTTTCTTTTTTCTTTTTTAAAAGGAAGCTGTATTTATGTGCCAAAGTGCAAAATGACATAGAACTATATCTGTTCACCTTTACTTGTGCTCTGCCACATGTGTGCATCCTTGATGGACAAGTTACAAAAATGGGTGCAGTGTCACTAGAAATAATTCAGCAAAGCTCACTATTTTACACCGATGTCGTCTCTAGATGAGGGGAATGTGTGGCTGTTTAATCTGAATTTGCTGTGAATAACTTCCCTGTCACTTTTAATAGTATAGAATTTGCAAATCTGGAAAATCTGGGGCACCCCAGAATTTATAGTACTTGTAGATGTGACCATTGAAAAAATACTCTTATTATGAGGATGGGCAACTATCATTAAAACAGTTGTTTTCGTTCTGAAAGATGTTGTTTTATAATTCTGGTTTGAGGTTGATGCAGCAAACTTTGGTTTTGAAGCAGATTAGCGATGGAGGATCAGCCTGATGCTGGCTATGCAACAATTGTTAGTGAATATTCATATCTATTATATTTCAAGAGTGATAGTATTTGGCCACAGAGCAACAACCTCCTCAAAATTAAAAGAGACAAGCAGAAGCCTCACTGTGATTTAAACACAGGCACTATTTGGCTGGCAACAAAATGAATTAAAATAAAATTAGAAGGAATGGATATGTGGGGAGGGGGGGGGGGGGGGAGGCTGAATGGGTTGTTTTTTCTTCGATAGAAGCTGTGAAAACTATGGGCACAAGCATATGTGCTCAGACCCCAGGGATATTAACAAGGTTATAAAAGGAGAGCTTGCAACTGGCACTTTAAATAATAAATGATGATAATAAAAAGAGAACAGTGCCAAACTGCTGCGAAAGAGTGAGAAGGGGCATACATCATCGCATACTTTGAAGATGAATTCATGTTTGCTAGACTGTTAACATTCTAATGCTGCAAGATAAGAGGTGAAAAGAGTTTGTAAACGTGTATTTCTGAGTTATACAATCTCTCTTGAGAATATTTTGCAATTCTGTTTATTTCCCTATAAGCATCTGTTTTTTAGCCTATACTGTACAGATTTTGTAAGCCTTGCCTTATTTAAATTGGCATAACCCACTATTTGACCATGGGTGGTTTGTGTGTGTGTGTGTGGGGGGGGAGGCTATTATTCCTTCCATGCCTCCTATTTTCAACTTTATCCGGGGATTCCTTTGTAATATTAGTATTTTTCTGAGGACAATTTTTATTAATGCCACTTTCTTCTTTTCTCTGTGCATTTACTTTCTTTTTTGTCTGATTTGCTCCATTGCTGTTTAATCTCATTGGCTGCCAAGGGCAGAGCTTGGAAAGGGGCTTGTTTGCTATTTTGTTTTGGTCTAAAGACTCCAGGCAGCATTGCCACTAAGAATCCAAAAATAAAAACTTTTCCAAGCTATGGTCAGGAACTTTGTGATATTTTTCCTATGACCTTTCTATTCTTGAACAAGTTGATGAGGCTAATGATTTCACACAAATAATAGTGACCACATTTTGAAATGCTGGTATTCATTCTGATTGTTCTCATAGCTGTGTCTCAAAATTGTGCCCAAAATATTTGTGTAGATCCATATCAACAATTTACTTCCAGCATATGTCTCTCCACCATGAACAGGTGCTATACATTTTATGGGTGTTGTTTTGTTCTTACCAGACCAAATCACCTGTAAATATTCTACAACAGAGACAGCTCACTAAAGTATGTTGTTGCTGGGATCACTCTCTTACCTGCTAGCAGAAGATTTCATCTAAATTCAGGAGGGACAGGAACATCTGAAGGGGAGACAGATGATGTCTTTGGCTCTGTACAGACTGGTTGCACCGGCCTGGGGCCAAAATTAGGGCTCGGCAGGGCATCCACACACACACCACCCTACTTTTGGCACTCATGTACCATATTACCACGCCCCTGTCCACATGTGGCATGTAGCAATGATACATGTGCATCTGAGAGCCCAAACAGCACTCGTCGGAAGCGGCAGTGTCATGGTGCGCGAGTGCCATTATGATGCCCCTAAAAAGAAGGCGCATAGAGCAGCTCCTTTTTAGGGAGCATGTTGGTGCCCTGCTGTGCTGCTGGCATGGCACTGATGAGAGGCAAAAACAGGCGGTATGGAGTCACCTGTCTGTATCACCCCCTTTGTCCCTCCTCATCCAAGAGTCTTTCCATGCCAAATCTGCAATACTGGCCTCTGCTGTACTACTAATGACATACACAATCACATGGGTTGCCACATCCATCTAGATGAGTTAGCTACCAATGAGCAATAAGGGCAACAAAGAAGTATGCATGTTGTGTTAGAGTATACTGTTAAGGTTAGCAGAAGAGAAACAGCAGCAATTATCAGTCACAATCTTGAGTGTCTGGCTTGAGCTTCTGGTGAGAGTTTCTCTCTTTTCTTCAGACTGCAACTGTCACTGCTGATGCCCAGTAAAGCAGAAAGGGGCATAGAGATGCTCCTAAGTAAAGTATGCTTACATAGGTAAATAAATAGCTGATCTAGGATCTCAGTCGTTGTATTTCTGGTTAAATCAGAAATATTATTTCTAAATTTGCAAAACTAGATATAAATAAAGAAACATTAAAGAAAAATGTTCCCATTTATTTGGCTGATACATTTTCTTTTTTTGCTTTGCTTTTCACTTTTTTTTTTTTTTTTTGGCAAAACCTGTTCAAGTGTATGAACTGCATTCATGTGACTGAATGATTTTATATATAACTTGGCAGTTCAAACCACATTTTTCTGAAGTTATATTTGAAAAGAGCAATGCAATGTCCTTCTGTCCACAGATTCAAGATTGTATCAGAAGAACTCGTTTCCAAAATACAAAAAACTCATTCCACACTAGGTTTGCCAATCAGATTTTTGCCTTTTAAGAAAAGGGAAAATCTATGATATAGAAATACAATGAAGGAAATCTAACAGCAATTCCTACTGAATACACATCTACTCCAAAATTCCTTAGAAATGATTTGGAATATGACATTTATCATTAGGTGATAAAATGGCCTATAATTTAATTTGAAATAGTGGCAAGGTTCAAAAGCAAGCTTAATGTGGGGCTATATTTTTCTGAAAAAAGGAATGTTAATAACCTTTTGAAATCACAAATTTTAAGTAGAATTTTGTAAAATAGTGGATTGCTGTGATAATAATACACAATTCTTTTTAATAACTAAGTGCAAACTTTATCAGACAGCTACGCTGATAACACAAAGTAGGAACAATACTTACATGAAGTTATGTTTTAGAAGTCCAAGGAAGGAGAACAACTGCCAGAAAGATTATTCTGTTACTCCCTAGTTAGCTACCTATACAACAGTTGCTTCAAAATTGAGAAGCACATAATGTTTCATTTCAGGAATTCTACAGATCTCTGAATGCAGAAGCAACTGTTCATGTTACTGCACACAGATCTCCTTAGTCTGCATCAACAAAAGCAGGATAAGAAGGGAGAGGAATGTTTTGGTATAGTTTTCTTCATTACCTATTCTGAGGTTGTACATATTCTCTGTAAGTATATACTTTTATTTTCTTCTTATCCTCTAATCATAGTTTTGGGATCTATGCTATAGACCTTGAAGAGAAAGTGAAATTAGATGTTTTGAGTCAAGATTACATCTGAACATTTCATGAATTTCACCATCCTGAATTTGTACTATTTTGACACTATTATTTCTTCATTCCTGTACCCTGAAGCAAGTACTTGGAACTTTAAGTTAGCAAACTTTACATATTTGAAAACAAAATATAAAGAACCTGACATGTTGAAAAAATGGAAAATGAAAATGACCAATAAGTCAGTTTGGACAGAGGGCACTGGGCATCTAGCTCTTAAAAGGGCATATTCATTCATATTTATGATACTGATAAGAGTTATTACCTCCCCCTCTTTTTCTAACAGGCTTCATATCATGTAGGTTCAACATATGTTACCATACATTTTCTCTATTTCCAACAGAACCAGAACAAAAAAACTGAGGCAGTTTTTAAAAGCACTATGGATGGCCTACAGGTTTCAGAAGATCATTCCACTCAGACCCTTTTGGTTCCTGACAATAAAGACAGCCTCATTAAAAACAATGATTTCATTATAGGTGTGTTTACATATATTTCATTTATTTATTGCATTTGTTGTTGTTGTTGTTGTTGTTGTTATCCATCCTTGAGTTGATCTTAACCCATGGTGATCCTATAGATGAGACATCCCCAAGACTACCTATGCTCCACTGCTCTGCTCAGATTCTGCAAATTCATACCTGTGACCTCTTTAATAGACTCCATCCATCTACCATGTGTCCTCCTTCTCTTTCTGCTTCCCTCCACCTTTCCTAGCATTATTGTTTTTTCCAGTAAGTCCTGCTTTCTCATGATGTGGCCAAAGTACGACAGCTGCAGTCTAGTCATCTTGGCTTCCAGAGAGATTTCTAGTTTGATCTGCTCTACGACCCATTTGTTTGACTTCTTGGCTGTCCACGATAACCTCAACACTCTTTTCTAGCACCACATTGCAAATGAATTCATTGATACCCAACCATGAAATAACGAGACCAGACAAGTAAATTGGATGAATAAAGGGCCATTTTTTGACCTATAATCTGTTTAAAGCTAAGCACTTGAACTTCAACCTTAACTTCAAACTCTGAGCAAATTGATTAAAGTGAAAAGCCTGGTGCGGGTCCAGCTGAAGCCAGGTCTCAATTCTAGACTTCCTCTTCAGCCTTCCCTTTGGGCACAAACACCGAACCCCAAGGTAAATCCAATGATTCGGATTGCATCCTCAGTCCAGTTCTAGGAAGGTAAACATAAGGCAGTCTCCCCCAAACTCCCACGAATTTGTAAGGTTGAGAAAACCCCCATGTCTACCCCAAAGGCAGGTTCTCTCACAACCCCACACCCCTTAATGTGTTAAGCTGATCAAGAGCCTAACTTTTCACCACAAAGGGGTGCCAATGGTGCGTACCAAACAGTTCTTTAACCCCATATGGGCCAATGAAAGCAACGGTCGCCCGCCTTGCCGGGCAGACCGTTTTGCCGCTAGACGTGGCTGGACTACAAGCCCCAGAGTGCTCTGGGGCTTGCCCAGCTCCCTATTGTGCGTGGGGGCGGAAGGGGCGGCCCTTCCACTCCGCGACGCTCTGGGAGACGGTTTCGTTGGTGCGGGGCTTCCGATCCTCCAAGGCTGCCCATTGGTGGGCTGGGCCTTGGAGGCGGGGCCCCACACAGCACGCAGGGGGGAGGGGCCTAGGCCTATATAAGGCCGTGTTGCTGGCCCTTTCCCTCAGTTGGTTGCTTGGCTTCGAGCAGAGCGGAGCCAAGCTGTGGAAGGGAGCAAGTCTTGGTGCTTCTCCCGCCCACCCACCACTGTTGTTAGGTGGTTTTTAGTCACAACTTGGCGGCAGCATAGGCCAGGATCTGCACGTTGTGGTACCAGGGCTATGGAGCTTTGGTTTGGGAGTAAATAGGTTCCCGGGGGCAAATAGGACAGGCGTTTGGCCATTGCGGGGGCCAGAACGCAGGAGCACCTCCCGGTGACTAGGGGCTTTGTGAATTGGTGGACGCAAGACAAAGTTTGCGGTCAAGTTGTGTTCCTTAGCCCCTAGGTCATCCCAAGCACCGGGTGGGTGCCCGGTTTGGAAAATCAGACTACATCTGGTGGTTTGATTGCACAGATCCTGACCTTATGCTTTGTGCCAACCCTACCAATTGTTTGCAAATAAAGTTGTGGCCTTACTTCCAACATGTTGTACTGTGGTTATTTGACAGCAACATCTGAGGCAACCTATTTAACAGCCACCCAAAGCCAATCACCAGTCCCAGCACACAATATGGGGTAGGCAAAAAACCCTGGGAAAAGGGGAGAAAATTCCTACCCGGCCCCGAAGCGACCAACAAAGTTCATACTGCATTTAGGGTGGGAGGGTGGGCTGCTTCATGGAAAAGAGGCAGGATGGGGGGGGGGTGCACTGTCCTTATATACTGACTCCGCCTCCCATCACATGCCTCAGCTTAGTCCAATGGACCTTGCTGATATTGAAAATTATGGTCTCTATCATGGAGGGTATCAAAGCCCCACCCTCCCTCAAGGCTCTGCCAATCGTCCTGGTGTGAATTCTCTTCCTATCCACTTTCTTAACACTCCAGCTGTCACATCCATATGTGGTAATAGGAAATACAATGACTTGTATGATTCTAACTTTCATGCTCTGTTATATGTCTTTACATTTTAGTATATTTTCTACTTCTCCCACAGCAGTCCTCCCCATACTTAGTTTTCTTATGTTTCCTTGACTGCAGTCCCTACTCTGATCAATACTTGATCCCAGTTATGAAAATTCTTTTCCTATTCCTATTTCATCATTGTCTAGATTGAATCTGTGTAAATTCTCTGTGGTCATTATTGTTGTTTTCTTTATGTTCAACAATAAGCCTGTCTTTGCACTTTCCTCCTTGATCTTCCTTCCAAGTTTGTGATGTTTTCAGCTAATAGTATGGTGTTGTCTGCGTATCTTAGATTGTTGATATTCCTTTCTCCTCTTTTTCGCTCCTCCTCCTTCTGTGTCAAATCCTGCTTTTCTTACAATATGTTCTGCATATTAGTTGAAGTGGTGATAGGATGCATCCTTGTCTGATCCCTTTGCCAATTGGGAACCATCCTGTTTCTCCGTGTTCTGTTCTGATAGTAGCCTCTTGTCCTGAGTACAGATTCTTCATCAGGACTATCAGATGTGTTGGCACTCCCATGTCTTTAAGGGTATTCCATAGTCTTTCATGATCTATGCAGTCAAAGGCCTTGCTATAGTCTATAAAGCACATGCTGATTTTCTTTCGGAATTCCTTGGTGCACTCTATTAGCCACCATATGTTTGCAATGCATTCCCAGTGCCTCTTCCCTTCTGAATCATGCTTGGACCTCTGGGATTCTCTCCATGTATGGTTAGAGTCTATGTTGCAGAATTTTGAGCATGATTTTGCTTGCATGAGAGATAAGAGCTATGCTCCTATAGTTCCTGAAGTCTTTTGTGTCTCCTTTTTTGTGGAAGGCGATGTATATTGATAGTTTCCAATCTGATGGTCATCATTTTGTTTTCCATACCTGTTTATATATTTTGATTAGCACTAGTATTGATTCTGTCAGTATGGACTGTAGCAATTTGATTGGAATATCATCTGTTCCTGGTGATTTATCCCCCCCCCCCCCCATTTCTCTAATTACAGCTTCCACCTCTATTTTTAGAATTTGGGGTTCATCTTCATATGAATCTTCGATGTATGTGTCCTGCAGTTTTTTATCCCTTTTATATAGCTCTTCTATGGAACTCAGTGATGGAGAAAAGAACATTTCAGAAATTTGTCTGAAATGTACAAACAAAACTTGAGGACCAGTGGCCAAGCTGTCTCAACACTGGAAAAGTGAGAGTTAGGCAGATTTCCAGACATCAGTTCTTTTAGTCAGTAGTGTGAAGTTGTAAATTAGGGGATGTACAAACAGCCTCTAAGGGGTGGCATAGAGCTGCTCCTTTATTGGCCAGATTGGGGCTGCAACCACCCCAGGCTGTGGCCCTAATCCAGCCTCCGAAGGTGCCACAGCTGTGGTAGCATAGCTTTGTGACACCTTTTTGGCACTGCATCATCTAGATGCAGTGCTAGGGTTGGGCCATGAAGCTGCACACCGTTCCAGAATGGTACACAGTGTCATGGCACAAGAGGGTGGAGTCACAGTGTCGAACATGCGGATGCTCTGCCGTGACTCCGTCCACAGGCTGGCACTTTGTGCCAGTCTGTACTGGGCCTTAGTTTAGAGTCTCACAGTTAGTATGTACTACAGATATCCTTAATGAATTATTAATATAATTGTGACTGTAGTTAACCCAATAATATGTATATTCAATCATTTATTCTGGGGAGGTTGCAGAGTGTTTCTTTTCTTGATTATTTGCAAAGTGGGTAATGACTTTCAGAGTAACAAGAAAAGAAAAAAAGGTCTCTGTTTAGAGGCATTAATAATTTTACATTAAACATAGGGATGGAGAGGAAGAAGACACATCAGAGGGTAATTGGCAAACTAGAAGGAATGAGGATGTGCTTGTTCAGTTCTACTTATTGATTTAGATGTAGATTTAGTAAGATATGAGGACTAAAGAACTGTGCAGAAGGCATCAAAAAAGGATTGATTTTGAAAATGTATTTGGAGGAGGAGAGAAAAATTACTTTGAGATCATTCTGTATTATGAAGTCTAGTAATGCTTGCCTAGTTGATGGATTACAATGGTAGGAACACTCAGCATATACGATATGTACTGGAGCTGTCATATAGTGATATAATATATTTATAAATTTAATTTGTTGTCCTCTTTGCAGAATAACACAACCATTTTAGAAAGCACTTCACTTATTTGGAAGTAGTATACAGAAGTGCATTGAAAACTGTCACAGAATAGAATATCTGTTCAGAAGTAGTACTAATGCTGTCTTCAAGTGGTTTGCATGAAATGCCATTCCAAAACATGGCACAACCATATGGAAGGAAGTGGTTAAAATGTTTTGGGTATAGCTGATGGAGTTCATATCAAGGGGAAGGCAGCTGAAATAATGATGATGGTACCATTGGGCTGAATTGGAAAACTATATCAAAGACACTTCTACCAAGAGATACTGCAGAATGCTCACTGGCCTGTTTTTGTGTGCATGGGAAGGGAGAGATATGCATTTGGTTAACAACAGTTGAGTTACGCTAGAGGAAAAAAAGATCTAGATTGATTTATTTTTCAGTAAAGGAAGGAAGAAAATGCATTTCAAAAAGATTTCTAAACATTTCTTATAGATTTCTGGGATTTAAAGATTTTTGGGACACCACCACTCTTTAGCAGAGAAGGGTAAAGACTGTGTAAAAACACAAATCCCAGGATTCCATATGATCGAGTTACAGCACTTTAAAATGATGTCAAACTGCATTATTTCTTATTTTGAGCAACTAATAAATGTTTCAAAGGCACTGGTTTCAAACATTCCTCTGCTTGTCAAATTCTGCTATCCAGCTAGAACACATTAATCTGAACCCTATTGGGGCGCGACAGACTGCTAGTGGTGCCCATTTTTGCTGCTGAGGGATGCTGCAGCAGCCAAACCATGTGGCTTCCCTCTGCACCAAAAAGAACCCGCTGGTTCTTTTTGGTTCCCACAGCAGATGCCCTGAGTGCGCCATTGGAGCATTGCCACAAATCGATGATGCAAGCATAGTGCTGCAATGTGCAGATGCTGCACCACGCTTGCAACATCATGGCAGCCCCAATGTGGATGGGAGGCCACCATGGTGGCACCACCACAGCGTGCTAGGGCTCGGGAGCATGTGTATACTCCGCACTCCTGAGCCCTAATTGTGGCCTCAGGCTGCTGCAAACTGGCAGTCTATACCAGGCCATTGTTAGTCTCAGCTGAACTACTGAACTAGGGGGGTTTAATTATGTGTAACACACTATTTGACAATTGGTTTATGGGTCTACCCAAGTTGAGATTATCCAAAAGGACTATGATCATTATGTCTATCATAGGGATGCTGCTTAAAATATTTCTAACTCCTAAAGGTAAAGAAAGCTCATCAGATAATAGAGAATCTTTATGTTGTGAATATGAATCCCTACAGATCATGTCAATGAAGCATGTCTGTCTCTGTGGGAAGAAATTAATATTGGCTGCATCTGTTGCTAATGGACAGAAATTAAGAGCAATGATGTGAAATTGCATCTTGAGTGTTCCTAAATATTGTTGGAGGGAAGGCAGATATCACCATGTGTGGTGCTTCAAGTGGTTAACCACCCTCCTATTGGGCATATTTTTTGCTTCTGCTCTTAACTCCAACTGAAATGCACCTATGTAGGATAAGGCTTCCAAGGTATAACACTTGGAGTTTTAATCTCACACAAATCCTGTACAAAAGATAGCATATATGAAAAAGGAAGTTTCTGCTGCAGAAGAGGCATTGTGAATTAATGCGATTTTAAATTTCTAATGAACATGTAGGAGAGTGTGGTTCTTTAAATGAAATAAAAATTCTTTTTTTAAAAAAAGAAATCATTTTCTCCCATTTCTTCAGAAAACACTCATGTGCAATTCATTAACAATAACAGAAAGAAAGAAAGAAAGAAAGAAAGGAAGGAAGGAAGGAAGGAAGGAAGGAAGGTTTGCATTAAAAATATGAACTTGGTATCATTCTAAAATTTGCTGTTTTCACTGGTAAGGCTTTATAGGAGAAATGTACAAAATGAATCTCAAAGAAGGCTTTTAGTGAAAGGCAGTCTAGTGTAACAAGCTACATCAGAAGCATGCAGCAAAGGGGTGGAACACAAAGCCTGAATACAAAATTATCCAAACTTCTCCTCAGGAATACTGAGATAGTTAAACATGTTTCATTCACAGTCACTTTTGGTATTAGCATTACTATAAGAATTCTCAAGACATTTTGCCTCCCTTCTATACATGAATGTGATTAACATAAAACTGCTTCAGTTAGAGAAGAACAGAGAAACAGCAAGAAATTGCCAGTCTGGCAGAAACAATTTCCACTCCTACACATTTATTGTTGCAGTGGACTGTAGATGCCAAATAGTCTGTTTTGGAAAAGGAGCAAAGCATGTTGAACTAAGTAAATACCCACTGGGTGGAAATTCACTGGTAGACCCCATTCCTTCTCCACTTCAAAGTGTGCAAGCATAGAAACATGCATTTTCCCCACTGAACCTTATTCAAGCTCTCCTTCTGTTAACCTAATGTTTTGCAGAAATATGGAGGAATCTATTTGCATGTTATTCAGTGGAATCTATATTCTTATGTAAGGAAGTATCATTTCTGCTCAGGAACTGTTCCATGTTCATTCCCAGGCTGGAAGATTGGATTGGGAAAATTAATAAAATGGACAAACATAAAGAATATTTAATTTGGACAAGTTATTTTGGGGGCATAAAGTCCCCAAAATCATTAGCCATGTTGACTGGGCACCAAAAGAAGGCACCTTCTCCTGAGAAAACACCCTCAAGAAATGTACATAAGGCATCTGAACATTACCACAGATTGCAAAGTCAAATTAGAACCTTTCAAAATTTCAATGTAATACAAATCTTTAGAAATGAGATGAACAATAGTGCATGCTTGGGCAACTTGTTGTGTGTGAAACTGACATATGTCATTCAGGAATCCATTTATTTTTCCAGGTGGCCTTCCTTTTCACTTAGCAAAACTAGATCTGGAAAAATTGCTTGTCAGAAATTTTAAAAACAGAACAACATCACTGTGAATCATGGATATTAAATATAATTTTAACTCTTTCTGAGCACATAAGAGTATTCTTTCTGAAGAAGTTTTCTTCTACACTGTAGGCTCAATACTATGGGTAAAGCAGGAACTCTCAGTCAAAGCATACTCGACAGATGGCCATCCAGCCTCTGTTTAAAGACCTCCAAGGAAGGAGACTCCACTATCTTCCGAGGGAGTGTGTTCCACTGTCAAACAGCTCTTACTGTCAGGAAGTCCCTCCTAATGTTGAGGTGGAATCTCTTTTCCTGCAGCTTGCATCCATTGCTCTGGGTCCTAGTCTCTGGAGCAGCAGAAAACAAGCTTGCTCCCTCCTCAATATGACATCCCTTCAAGTATTTCAACAGAGCTATCATATCACATCTTAACCTTCTCTTCTCCAGGCTAAACATTCCCAGCTCCCTAAGTCATTCCTCATAGGGCATGGTTTCCAGACCCTTCACCATTTTAGTCACCCTTCTTTGGACAGGCTCCAGTTTCTCAACATCCTTTTTAAATTGTGGTGCCCAGAACTGGACACAGTATTCCAGGTGGGGCCTGACCAGAGCAGAATGGGGCTGATGAGGCCGGAAAGGATAAGAAATAAAGGGAAAGCAGGAGAAGAAATCCTCTTGTCAATTGACCTAATCACTTCTAACATGATAAACAAAGAGAAATAGAATTGAAATGATTTCTAACTCATTTTCCTAAGATTAAAAGTACCATCTCAGTGTAAAGAAAACAATTCAGTGAGCGAGAAACCCTAAATAGCTCCTGAATGCCAAAAAAAGACAGAAAATCAATGCAGGCCATAACTATTGGCACGGACATGTAATGAAGTGTAAAACTTTGGTGTAACAACAAATTAAAACACCATTAATGTCATGGCTAATGAAGGAACATAAAACGAACTTTAAAAGTATGTTTTGCCATCCCCTTCTCTATCTTTTTAATTTTTTTTATTAAATATGGTGAAGAAAAAGAGAGCATTCTTTCAGGAATTTTAATGAGAAGAGTAAGACTTATTAGGATTCACTGAAACCCAGCCCTCTTTAATATTGTCAATCCAGGGCCATAATTTAAATGAATAACAAGCTCTGCACAAAGAATTTAAGAATTAATATGAAGAATGCCTAAAGCAGGTTAATTGGGTTCACACCTTGAAATGTGTCTTCCAAATTGGTTGCCCACCCATTTTTCTTTCCAGATAATGCAGCACCAAGTTCTGGGAAGTAGGGGAAAGCCTCCTCAGCACTGACTGACACTAATGGGGCTGAGCCAAGTACTTCTAAAAACTAGAGTCAGGAGTTTATAAAGAGAGGAAAGACTGAGTGCTCTTTTTAATGGTAGTTTTTCGTCAATGAAGAAAATTAGCCTGACATTTTCTCCTACTTTGCCTGTGGACTTAATATGCTTTATTTCATTCTGTATGCACATTTGTGAAAGTACTTTTTGTCATTTATTACTGTCATTTTTTGTCCACATGTAAATGGAGAGTCTGACTGTGCTGGTATTATTTGATCTAGAAATGCCACGTAGCTATTTCGCTCATTCTTGACAGGAACAGAGTTGGTTTTGTTTTGTTTTGTTTTTTTAAATCATTAGTCTGCTGGGATGGATGTTACCTTATTATATTATCAAAATGAATGACCCCCAAACTGGGAGATTCTTGACAACATGCATCTTATCTAATGGCTCAAAGGTGAGACATGTGATGAGGTGCACAGCAGGTAAAGGCAAAGGCATATTGTGTTCTTCCCTTCATTTTAGACAACGATTTGACAGTGAGGAATTTTTCATTGGGAAAACTTTTCCAACTATCTAAAGGATGACGATGAGAAAATGACTAGATTGTACTGATATTTATCACAAAACACAGGTTTTTTTTTTTAAAAAAGCATTCATCTTGTTGTAATTCTTATTTCATGCTTCTGAGGCAGAATTAAAAATAACCTTTTGACATCACAAGACTCTGTAGTCCAAGCCTTTCCACAAGAGCTCCATAGAAATGACAGAATTAATTATTTGCACTCCTCATAGAACCACTTTTTTCCGACATCCTAACTGGGCCACTGTTAATGGATCACATTTTATCACTCATCCTTTGGTAAGATTTCATCAAGTATATCACTGCCGGCCAAAATGTAATAATAATAAAGTTTATTTCTATCCCACTTTTTTTCAAAAAAAAAAATTACATGGATCTAAAGTGTAGTTGTTTTATCTCTTTCAGATGTTTTCAGTTTGACAGATGATTCATGCAGTGAATTTCTTTTATTTTCCCTGGGGAATGATGTAATTAGACGTATGCACTGCTAGTATCCATGTGCTCATGGGATTATTGCTAAAAATTGAGAGCCACTATAACTCTCACTCAAAGTGCCTGTAACTTTGTTGAGACTACAGTATAGAACAGAAGAGAACTTTGGAGATACTCCCATTTCAAGGCCAAAACCTTGAAGACCAGGATCCTGACCTTCTGCTGTCACAGGGATCTAGCAGGCAAGGCCTGGAAGGTGTCCTATAACTGTCAGTTTCAGCTAATGCTATAAACAGATATGGGGAAAATGTGGTTCAAAAGGACCTGAATTAGGGTGAGGTTCAGCTGGCCAGGTAATATGACAATGTAAAGGCAGCAGAAAAAAAAATAGCAAAGCATTTTTGGTAGGAATGGAAAAAATAATTGAAAATATATTTTTTTTAATGGTCAGAAATAGATTAATAGAATCATCAGACTGGAAGAGATTTCAAGGACCATCCAGTCCAACAACCTGCCGTGCAGGAACAAACAGTCAAAGCATCCCTGACAGATGGCCATCCAGCATATGTTTAAGACCTCCAAAGAAGGAGGCTCCACCACACTCTGAGGGAGCATGTTTCATGGTTGAACAGCTCTTACTGTCAGGGAGTTCTTCCTAATGTTGAAGTGGAATCTCTTTTCCTGTTCTGTGTAGTATTCTCTGGAGCTGCAGAAAACAAACTGGCTCCATCTTCAATATGACATCATTTCAAATATTTCATCACATCACCTCTTAACTTTCTCTTCTCCATGCTAAGCATACCCAGTTACCTAAATCATAATTTATATTTCACAAATTGTATTAATACATAATTCCAAATCATGCCTGTTATCTATTATTGTTCATAAGAAGATTTCTTACTTCATCTTCATCTTCTTCCTTTTCCTTATACTTCCCATGTCAAATGTCCTTTATCTCATTTTCTTTTTATTCCTGCTGACATTATATACATCCTACTGTGTCTTATTATATTCCCATTATCGTCCATTCTCCATACCAACAATATTTGAGTCCTTAATCTTGCATATATCACATCTTGAATCACATCTCATTGGCGGGTAACAAACCGCCATTAAAGTAGGACTCAGTCCGTACTAGGGTTAGGAAGGTGCGGTGCTTCCGCACCCCCTAACCCTAGTACAGACTGAGTCCATACAAAATGGCGGCTCCCCTTCCACAAGGGGGCTGCCATGACAACGTCACGACCGCGCCGCCTCTACACGGGGCGGCGCGGACGTGATGTCGTCGGTCCGTGCCAGGGCGCCTAGGGTGCCCTTTCTGCGGACCAGGAAGGAGCTCCATTTCGGAGCTCCTTCCTGCTTTGTGGCGGCGCTTTGCTTCGCTGGGCGCAGCCTTCAAACGGCTGCGCCCAGCGAAGCAATGGAGAAAGGGGCCAAGCAGCCCCTTTCTCCTTCTCCCCGCTGCCGCGGGGTGTCCTTGGGGCTTGAAGCCCCAGGGACACCCCTTTTCAGGCTGCGGGGAAGCGGCGTTTTGCTGCTTCCCCGCAGCCTGAAAAGCGGCAGATCGGGGCCTCAGCGGCTGCCGTTCTAGCAGCTGAGGCCCCGATACACCGGGGAAAGGGGCGGGTACAGCCCGCCCCAAATGAGCGGTCTATAACTCGCCAATATATCATTTCTAAAACAAATCAAAACCTGTATTTTCCAATATTGTCGGTATCCTTCATGATACATCTTTATGTCTTGTCCAAAATTAATAAAATATTTTATCCAGTTTTTCCATCTGCAATAGGATGTGTTGACAATGTATTCTCCTTATTTTATTTTTCCTTTCAATAACTTTGATTTTCCTGCAAATATTATCTTCATTCTGGTCGATTATCTATTCTTTATTGTTACTTTTATTACCAATACCTTTTCCCCCTTTTCCCCCTTTTCCTCTTCTCCATCTTTCTTTTATCTAATTAATAATCATGTTAAAATACTTACCAGGATTTTATTGCAATAAATTTCTATCAATGCCCCAATTTCCCCCCAATATATTACAATAGAGAGCCATTCTTCTTCCACTTTATCTAGTCTCCATGGGGGACCTTATCAAAGTCCTTACTGAAATCAAGGTATGCTGCATCCACAGCATTCCCTTCATCTACTAAGATGATAATTTCATTTAAAGAGAGAGAGAGATGAGAAACCCATGTTCACTTTTTGTGATTATGACATTCCTTTCTTAATACATATTGTTTATTGATTAGCCCTTAGGCTATATTGAAATAACACAAAGCAGATAAAACACACTATAAAATTCTATAGAAGGTCTATAGAAATTTAAAAAGCTAAATATAATAAATCTAAAGTATGAATAAAGTACCGTACAGATACCGTCTGAATGTCATACAATTTAAATACAAAACCCATAAAGGAAACAAAATTATAAAACTTCATTATAAAAATCTATATAAAGGAATCAAAGTACGAAAATGGGTAAAATTTACAAACTGTCTGTTTAACGATCTGCCCTATAATCTTTGTTAGTTTCCTGAATGTCATCAAAGCCTGACAAGGTAAATTTTAATGTGTGAATATCTTTAAAGTTGAGGACTTATTCTTCATGAAAAAAAATCACATTTTTAGAACAGAACACAGTATTTCTATATGTTAAACAGCAAAAAGAAAGCAAAGAAAGAGAAAAAAGAAAAAAGAAAAAGAAAACAATTCATTATTTTCGGTGTAATCCCCCACATCCTTTCCCACCCCACACAATAAGTACTAAACTATGAATAGCCTTCAAAATATGTAGCCTTTGATGACATTTTTGGAATTAGGAGAAAAATAGTAAAATTATAACAGTATTTCTCATCAAAATGATGAAGTTTAAGAATGATATCCCAAATTTTGGAGGATGGCTGAACAGGAAGCAAAATATGACATGGTAGATGCATCAGTTAGGAATTGCACCAACTAGCAATTGCACCCCACACTGACTTTATCTACAACACACATGAAATATGGGAATTTTTTCCAGATCACACTGCTATTGGAGCTCATCCAAGGCTCACTGTTAGACCTTATTTTTTCCCCTAGGCCCTGCAGAGTTTCCATTAGAGCTTGTAAATCAAGAAGTCTCACAGGTCATGATATTGGTGCTTCATCTTGCTTTAAATGCATCTTGCTGCAAATGGCATGATGTGTCCAGCTACATGCGTTCACTCTGTCTTTCCTCAGTCCATCTATTTGCCTTGTCTTCTTGCAGCACAATATTGAATAAATACAGCATATATTGAAATACCATCCCACTGAGCCAGAGATCCCTGATATTAGCTGGGAATGGGTCAGAATGTGTGGCCAGGCTTTAAAGCTACATCACATAAAAAAAACCAGATTCTTTGCTCCTTTAGTGTTGCTATCCCTGAAATGGGATTATGACTTAATGAAGAACACCTTTCTGCCTGTGACATGTATATGAGCAAAAATATTGAATAAAAACTGTGAATGGCTGTTTCATTTGGACACACTGCTAGAGTGGAAGAAACCAGTGGTCTTTCCTAACCATTTGTCAGGTGCTGAATTGATTTTTAAACCTGAGCTTGGGTCCCACTTTGGGAGAAAAGCAGCATACAAATGAAATACATACCATGTAGCAATTGGTTTAAAGTCCCACCAAAGACAGATTTTAAGAAGTGTTGTGCCTTCACATTGGGCTAGGTACATAAGTGAATGCTGTATAATATTGTAACACAATTGAGTGATAACTTCTTTTAAAAAAACCTTTAAAAGGGTGAAAAGGCTGAACAGCTACATCCCTGGCCAGTAGTTCATAGGTGGAAGTGCAAGAGCAAGCATGTTGCTCAGAGCATCAAGGGCATTGTGTGGTGCCAACAGTCAGCTAGAAGAGAGGTCTTGTAGAGTGCATGATGTCTCTTTTTCACAGTATCTCTCTGTGGCACTAATCCTTCTTCCAATGTAACAATCATGGATAAGTAAGAATTTAGAAAGTGTCTCCAATGACATAGGGAAAACATAATTTTTGCTTAGCAAACAAATGGAAATTTGGATGAATGAGACATTGTACAATTTGGTTCAATTTTGATCAGGATGTACATCACAATGTATACCTTGATTACATTCAGTATTGGTTTAGGATGGACAAGGAAGTACCAAGGAAAAGTATTGTTGATTCATGTTTAAGGCATTTTAATGGTAAAGGGTTTCTTATCCAACCAACTTGTCATAGCCAAGGAACATTAAAGAGAGAAAGAAGAATAAAGAGATGTGGCAGATGTTGTACTCTTGGGTTTTGCTGTTTCTTTTGCTTTCTAGCTATAATGAAATGAAATAATCTGATACCTTCTTGGCACACCTTTAAAATGAGTAGGCAAGAAAAGCAATAGATCAGTTAATGGATTCATTTGTCTTTGACAGAGTCATACCCCTAAGGTGGACAGAGGAAGGTGTTGTGTTTTAGCTTAACCTTAAGACTTCGAAAATCCCAGGGCTGGTCCTACTATTATTAATGGCAGATTGAAACAATGGCAAGCACACACACACTAAATTATATCTCTTGTCGATTCATCCTGGGGGCCCCAACTACTCCCTTTTTTTCTCCTTCATCTCCCTCAACTTAGCCTGCTCCCTGAAATGCAGTGGAGGACGTTACCTGCTTACTAATATTTAAGTAAGATTCAGTGTACTGTTGATTCTGTATGTAGAATAGGAAAATCATACTATCTTGTTCCGCACTTCAGGCAGCAAAATGCTTTGGGACAGTCCTGGAAGCCTAAACTGATTGGTGGAGTTAAATGATTGCTCATGTTTTTGCTCAAGAGAAGTCTTTGTAAATTAATTTAGTTTTAGCCTTGCCTCAATTTCCCATACTGCCTCATGTCCTAATTGTGCTCTCTCTCTCTCTCTCTGTGTGTGTGTGTGTGTGTGTACTGATGTGTGAATGAAAAGCTTCTATGTAAGCATTTGAATATTAGATGAACCAGATATGTGTTTTTAATGTGGTCTGCTAGGAATATTCTCTCTGCAAAGCTCTTAGTAGTTCTTTTGCCCAGCTTCAGGGGAAAAAAAAGTGGTCAGTTATACCTGTTCTTCCTCTTGTTTTGTGCTTATTATTCTATCTTATGCAATATTATTTTCCTTACACATTAAAAGAGACAAAAGTATAGAGGTTGTTCAGTCATCCCCAATCCTATATTCATCCTTCCACTGTATCCCTCATTTCTTTATTTTTCATTTTAGTTTAATACTTCAGTCATAATTCAATTCATGGAGTGCAGATCTGTTTCTCTGGTCGCATCCAAAAAAAAGGCAACTCTTTTTTGTTGCTCACATAATATCTATTTTCACCAGTGAGCTAGCTGATTCGGAAGTAGGCTGTACTGAAATTGATGAAACTTCATTCCAAATACATGTAACTGTGGTGATGTATCTATTTATTTTCCTAATGAGATTACCATCTGCATCTTTTCCCTCCATTACTATAACAGTTTGTGAAACTTTGCACAATCTTTCTTCCTTAAAGTTGGTTGTTTTCTCATTATTCTTACTGAGTTTTGTATAATTCAGGAGTGAATATACTACTCATGTGTGTATGTTACAAGTAGCTCGATAAAGGCATGCTCCTGACAAATTAACAATGGATTCAATTCAGCTCCATTAAAATCAATTGGCACTTTACACATGCATACCCATACCCATTCCCACATGCACAAACACACTCCTATCAAAGCTTCCTTTTGGTAAAACTATTCAATTTAAAGACAGGAGCAAAGCAGGAATAGTACAGGAAAAGAATCACTAAGGAGAACATTTTGATGATAATGATGAAATACAATCCTACTAAAAGACAGCAAAGGAACCAGAATCTAAAGTACACTGAAATCGATAAACGTCTTCCAGTTTAATTCACTGAGCCTGGATCAGGCTAATTTCATACTAATTTCCTTTTGGGAGGCAGCAACACTGCAGATAATTGGTACACTACTCTGTACTCTAGATCAATGGAAAAATCCTTATGGATCATGCTGGGTCTATAGGCCCTGTGGCTATAAGTACAAACAACAAAAGCTGGAACTCTGACAGAACAAATGTAAGTTGATACTATGGCAAGCAAAAATAGGAATTAATGACTATGTGGCTGAAACCATCAACAGTGAATCTATTCAAATTTATATTTGTTTATATCCCACCTTTCTTCCAAAACCGAGGAGATTATTAGACAGGAACACAGCAGCTTGCTCCCATCCTTAAAGCATGCTAACCATGCAATCAGGGGGAAGATTATCACACCTCCACATGCTTATCCCATCTTTCTGCTATTAATACCCAGTGACAGCTCCATTACTCTTTCCAGATGGCAGAAGGATGGGATAAACTGTCTGGGGTGTGATAATCTTTCCTCTGATCATGTGATTAGCACGCTTTAAGGTTGGGAGTTTGCTCCCATCTGATAATCTCCTGGGACTCAAAGCAATTTATAATTTAAAAATGAACATTACAGCAAAAAGCATAAAAAGTGAACATTAAAATACAATTAAGAAATTCACAGTATTAAAACAATTCCAACATTCATTTTAAAAGATAAAATACAATTAAAAAGATTAAAAAAATCTATTTAAAATGGTTAAGTTTAAAACAATTGAACACCCTTAGCTTTTGCATCTCCTGTTATGCATCTCCACCAGCTGTGCTTGTGATGGAGGCAGAACTGAGAGAAGACCCTCTCTAAAGTTCACACACGCTGGGCAGGCCTAAACATGGAGATACGATCTGCCATATAGCCTGGGCCTGAGCCATATAGGGCTTTATATGTCATAACCAGAACTTTGAATTGAGCTTGGAAACAAACTGGCAGCCAATGGAGCTGATGTAACAGATAAGTATTATGATCCCTTTAACTTGCCCCAGTTACCAGTCTGGCTGCATCTCTTTGTACTAGCTGAAGTTTCTGACACTCTTCAAAGCAACCCAATGTCAATGTGTTACAGTAGTCCTAATAAGATGTAACTAAAGTGTGTACCACCCTGGCCAGATTCAGCATCTCAAGGAAGGGGTGAAGTTGGCACACAAGCTTTAAATATGCAAAAACACTCCTGGCAACCACAGAAACCTGTGCCTTCAGTTTCAAAGCTGAATCCAGGTGTCCACCCAAACAGCAAATCTGCATCTTCGGGGGAAGTGTTATCAAATCTAACACAGGCTGCCATTTGACTGACAAAAAGCAGCTCTGCTTGTCTGGATTCAGCTTCCTTTGACTGAGGTGGAAAGGAATGGTTGAGTTATGTGTCACCTACAGATTGATAGCATTGCACCCCCAAACTATGGAAATCTCTCCTAGCACTTTCATGAAGATGTTAAATAGCATGGGGGGCAAAACAGAACCCTGAAAGAACCCAGTGGTCAAAAGGATGAACAGGAGGGAATCCCTCAGGATCGCCTCCTTCCATATAATCCACCCTGTGCACTCAGGTCCTCTGGGAGGAATATGCTGCAGCCTATAAAGACTAAGCTGTCTGCAACTGCCCAGAGGACCTTTTCAGCTACTGCTCCCAGATTATGGAATGGCCTGCTGGATGAGAGCCATCATATTAACATCTTAAATGGCTTCAAAAAAGCTGTTAAGACAGATCTCTTCCAGCAGACCCTTCCTGAATAGACACCTGACCACCAGAAGAAGCTAATTTTTAGACCCTTTCTCTGCTGCAGTCACTGTTTTTATGTCGGTTATTTCTTTTAAGTATGTTTTATATGGTAAATTGTTCAATTGTATTGTAGGCGGGGTGGGATGGGGTATGGAATATATATTTTAATGCTGTAAGCCACCCCAGTTGCATTGTGCAGAGGGGTGGGATAATAATAATAATAATAATAATAATAATAATGAGTTTTCTCTTCTAAGAAGCAGTGGAGCCTCTGTAAAATGGGTGCCTTAAAATCCCACTCCAGTGTGATAGCCTGAAAAGAGACCATGGTTGATGGTGTCAACATTCACCCACCCTGTCTAGTTCCCTGTGTAGGTTATTCATCAAGGTGACCAAAGCTGTTTTTTCTCCAATAACCAAGACTGAAACCAGATTGAACTGGATTTTGATAATATGTTTCATCCATGAAACCCTGAAGTTTATTTAACAGATCAAAAACACCAAAACCAGTATGCGTTTTAGCACTAGATTGTGGAGAGCACCAGCCCCGCATGGCAGATTTATGAGAAACTAGGGCCTCATTCACACTCACCTTTTTGCATTGAGGAGCTCTGGGGTCTCCTCAGTGATGTCACACTAAATCGATCAGGGTAATAGTTCCCACTATGTTCACCCTGATTGAATTGCTCCTTGCAGTTAATACTGCATGGGACCCAGCAGTGGTGGAGGCAAGGGGAGGTGAGGAAGAGGAGGAAGAGGAGACAAGCAGTGGTGGCAGCAGTCGGTGGGCAGGAGGAAGAAGTGGAAGGAGGAAGATTAGAGGAGGGAGAGGAAGCAAGTGGCAGTGGTGGCACTTGGAGGGGCAGGAGGAAGAAGAGAAAGGAGGAAAATCAGGGGAGGAAGAGGAGGCAAGTGGAGGTGGCAGTGGCAGTTAGGGACAGGAAGATGAAGAGGAAGGAAGAAGGTCAGGGGAGGAAGAGGAGGCAAATGGTGGTGGCAGTTTGGGGGCAGGAGGAAGAAGAGAAAAGAGTAAGATCAGGGAATAAGTGGAAGAAGGAAATGGTCTGCATGATCCAGATCAATCCAGTAGTGCACTCCCACTACCACAGATCCAGATCCTTGCAGGCTGCAAAACAAAACGAAACAAAACTCGCCAGTTAACCTGGTGTTACATGCACCAGGTCAAATGGGATTTTTGTGCCCTCCCCCCCCAAAAAAAAACCTGCATCGAGTGCATTCAGGGAAAATGTAAATACCTATGAAATAACCCAGGTTCCACACCGGGTTATTTCACAGTGTGAATGGGGCCTAGATTAGCTGAGCTTTTGCTCTGATCCCATAGAGTCATTCTTACATTCTTGTGAATCAAGATACAAAGCCCTTCCCATAATCAAACAAGGTCCATATTGGCAGGTTTGGTAAACAGAGCTTTCTCCCTTGAAATATTAAAGGCGAAGCTGCACTGTCCTTTGATACAGGAATCCCATTCAGTGCAAATTGTATATTTAAGTTCTTATTCCCTCTCATGTTGAGCTTTATACTTTAGACCAAGTCTAATTCTCAGAGGCAGCCACCTCTTTCTTTACCAGATTGGGGCCATGGCAACTGCACGCCACGGCCCTGATCTCGCCTTTCAGTGGTGCAAAAAGGAGCTGCAAAAAGCAGCTCCTTTCTGTGCTATGGAAAGGGCACCATAGCCACTGGCACAGTGGATTTTCTGTGCTCCTTTGGCACTGCATCATCTGCACACAGCCAGAGGAGAGCCATGATGCTGCCTGCCATGTGGTGTGGCATGCAGCATCACACTGGCATGGGATGGAGTTGGGGCATGCGTCATGCAGATGCCACACCACCACTTTGCCCCCATGCCGGCCTTTATGGCCAGTCTGCACAGCCTGTAAGTACTCAGAAGAGTGAACTATGTGGTAGCCTATTTTTTTAAAAAAATAGCATTGTCAATAAGAAGAAGAGAAGGAGGAGGAGGAAGAGGCAGAAACAGAAGCAAGAAAGAAGTTTCATGACAATGCTCTTCATCATACACAAAAACCATAAGATGACATTTAACATGAGTGAACTCATATGAACTCAAATCTTCATGTGGAAGTCTTAGGGGAAATGTCTTAAAGAGTCTAGTGGGAGACATTTCATAGCCCAGAAACCCTTAACACCCATTTCTACATGGCTCCAAATATATGCTTATCATCTGTCAGGCTGAAAGTACTGCGAAAATACCATATTTGTGAACTTCCAAGTCCCTAGACACTCCATATGCTAATTTTGACCAACAGCTAAGAATACATATAAAGTTCCTTTCAATTAAATATGTCTCCCCTCTCCTTGTATTTCCCGAGGAAGTGTACATTTTATCTTACTAACATTAGAACTGGTGTGGCAATGAATTGCCTCTTTACTCAGCTTAATATAACAATGACTCCTCTAACTCCCTGCTGTCCCTAGAGAGCAGTATTCTTCTTACTCTTTTTAAATGGCATTTGCATCAAGATCACTGATCTCTATAATTTCAAATCTCAAATTCATAAAGGCAAACTGAAGGGATTTTAAAAATCCAGATATTATTTCACTTACCCAGATCTCTGAAGCAATGCGGCATTGTCAATTCCTATACAACCCAAAAGTTTAATTTATATGCATATAATCTCAGTCAAAAAGGGAAGGGATACCACTGTTAAAATGGTTAGTGGAACATCTTAGAATGGGGTAGACAATATCAGTGGGTTTGGGAATCAATATAATTCTACCATTGACTATATCCCTCATTACTGGGGTTGTCCACTA
Source organism: Sceloporus undulatus (assembly GCF_019175285.1). Classification (NCBI taxonomy): domain Eukaryota; kingdom Metazoa; phylum Chordata; class Lepidosauria; order Squamata; family Phrynosomatidae; genus Sceloporus; species Sceloporus undulatus. The sequence continues at coordinate 48,447,245 of NC_056526.1, read as the reverse complement.
CCAAATATTGTCTGAAAACTCACTAAATTAGGCACTAAGTCATGGCATTTGGTGAGCATATGTTTACTTTTAGTATAGAACCACACTTCCTGGAAAATTCAAAAAGTGATCCTAGTGTAAAATGAAGTGCCTGTTCAATAAATGTATTTAACAATTACTAATTGTGTTTTTTGTTTTTGTTTTGTTGCTCTACTGCTAACAGCAATGGCAGGTGTCACAAAATGGCCTGGAGGGCTGAATATGACCCATGGGTGTTATGAGTGTTCTTGCTCTGTTATGGTTGTGTGTTGACTACCTCTCTTAGGCTGCTGCCACACTGCAGAATTAAAACAGTTTGACATCACTTTAAATGTCTTGGTTCCATCCTATGAAATCCTGGAATTTGTAGTTCGTTGTGGCATGAGAGCTCTCTGACAGAAAAGCCTAAATATCTCACCAAATTACAAATTACAGGACACCATATTATAGAGCCATGGCAGTTAAAGCTATGAACTTTATTGCACAGGGTTCCAGGCAGGGATGAGAATGGGACAAAAGGAGCCTAGCAGAGAATGGAACGAGTGGGGGATGCATTTTACTGCACACAAGGAAGTCCCTCATTCCATTCTCCTCTGTTCTGCTCAAAATCGTCCCCAGAGGGGGCAATTTTTGAGAACTGTTTGAACAGTTCTCAAAAATTGCCCCCTCTGGAACGGATGGGGAATGGAACAGAACAGAACGAGTGAGGGACTTCTATGTGCAGTAAAATGTGTCCCCCACTCATCCCCCACTCGTTCCAGGTCCCCTCCATTTCGTTGTCATCCCTGCCTGGAGAACGTGGTGCGATAAAGTTCTATATCAAACTGCACCGTAGATGCATATGTCAACACATGGAAAACAAAATGATGGCCAACAGACTGGAAACCATCAATATACATCGCTATCCACAAAAAAGAAGACACAAAAACTGCAGCAACTATAGAGCGATAGCACTAATATCCCATGCAAGCAAAATTATGCTCAAAACTCTACAACATAGATCCCAACCATATGTTGAGAGAGAAATACCAGACGTTCAAGCAGGGTTCAGAAAAGGAAGAGGCACAACGGACCACACTGCAAACATACTATGGTAATGGAATGCACCAGGGAATTTCAAAAATCTGCAAGTGCTTTATAGACTAAAGCAAAGCCTTTGACTGTATACATCATGAAAGACGATGAAACACCCTTAAAGACATGGGAGTGCCAACACATCTGATAATCCTGATGAGGAATCTGTACTCAGTAAAAGAGGCTACTGTCAGAACAGAACACAGAGAAACAGAATGGCTCCCAATTGACAAAGGGATCAGACAAGGCTGCAGCTTATCACCCTACTTGTTCAACTTATATGCAAAACATGTAAGAAAAGCAGGCTTGGACACAAAAGAAGGAGGAGTGAAAATAAGAGGAAGGAATATCGACAATCTAATTTATGCAGATTACACCATAATAATAGTAGAAAACCTCAAAGGCCTAGAACAACTACTAAGAAAATTCAAGGAAGACAATGCAAAGGCAGGCTTATGGTTCAATATAAATAAAACAAAAAATAATGATTACAGTGAAGCTACACAGATTTGAATTAGACAATGAAGAAAGAGAAAAGGTAAAAGAATTCTCATACCAGGGATCAAACATTGATAGAAATGGAGACTGCAGCCAGGAAATCAGAAGATTAAGAATGGTAAGGGCAACTATGAAAGAACAAGAGAAGATCCTAAAATACAAGGATATACAACTGAACACAAAAGTTAGAATTGTACTAGTCATTGCATTCCCTATTACCATGTATGGATCTGAGGGCTGGACAGTTAAGATGGAGGACAGGAGGAAAATCAACTCATTTGAGATGTGGTGCTGGAGAAGAGTGCTCAGGATCCCATGGACAGCCAAAAAGACAAACAAATGGGTTCTGGAGCAAATCAAGCCGGAAATCTCCCTGGAGGCCAAGATGACAAAGCACATGTTGTTATACTTTGGGCACATCAAGAAAAGGCATGAATCACTGGAAAAAATAATAATGCTAGGAAAACTAGAGGGAAGTAGAAAGAGAAGAAGACTGCATGAAAGATGGATGAACTCTATTAAAGAGATCACATGTATGAGTTGGCAGGAGTTGGGCAGAGCAGTGGAGGACAGGAGATATTGGAGTTGTCTCATTAGCAGGGTTGCTGTGGGTCAAAATCAACTCAAGAGCAGTTAATATCGACAAAGAGGCAGTTCTAGATAGCCCACTTCTCCTTGTTTACTGCTGTATTCTTCTTTTGGATGATGCAGAAGAGAGAAATCCCAAATCCTATGAATACTGACAAATAATCATTACACCCAGGGCTTCCACCTATTGAAATTCTATGTGTGCCCCTAAACTTTTTTTCTGCCTGAGACAGAGCAACAAATGGTAACTCTCTTCTTTGAAAGCTATTTGAAATATCTCTTGAGACTGTGCATCATTCCTTTCCCTGTCACTAAGAATACAATATTTAATTAAGCAGTCATTTGTTGCCTTGCATGATGCCCAAACTGAGCTATTCAGAGTGACTCTGCATAATGGTTTAGCCAGCACTGTGTACATAGGAAGCATTTATTTTCTGATGTAGTTTGGATTCTTCAGTGTGTCAGTGACATGCATGACATAAATCATGACCTTCTAACTCTAGAGAATAAAGCTGTGCAGAACCTTGTTGAGGAACTTTGCTAATCTTATCTCTATCCTTCACTCAAAGAATGACTGTTAAGGGAACTCAAAACTGCATAAGTAGACAAACTGCTGGAAAGAGTCTGTAAAAAAAAGGAGAACTTTATCTGCTTCCATTTCAAATGACAATCATTTATTCTACATAGACATCCAAACTATGGACTAATTTTTGTTTCCTTTGACAACAGTCAGATATTTTGGAAGATGTTTATTTTGAAGTTTCCCACTGTGCCAATTTGCAAGGTGTATTTTCTTTGTTTCTATAGTCGTAAATACACTGCAAAAATAATCCAGTTTGAGACCACTTTAACTGCCATGGCTCAGTGCTTAGGAAATCCTGGGAATTTTATTGTGGCACCAGAGCTCTCAGACAGAGAAAGCTACATGTCTCAGAAAACTACAGTTCCCAGAATTCCCTAGCATTGAGCCAGAGCAGTTAAAGCAGTCTCAAACTGGATTAATTCTGCAGTGTGTTTTGAACCTTTGTTCCTATATTTCCTTTCCTTTGTTAAGGGATGTGTACTTTATGTATGAAACTTGTAATCCTGTATATCGTGAAGCATATTCAAAGATGGATGCTTAAGGTACCCAGAAAAAGAAAATGGGGTGGTGCTCTCCTAAGGTGGTAGAATGGACCAAGTCATTTCACTCTTCAACAGAGGAGGCACCATCACATTGTATTTGGTTGTCATGAATAAACTGTTCGTATGTGCTCAGATGTAAACAAAGAAACAAATAGTCCTTTTGGTTAATTCTAACTAGGATACGTCTGTGGAAACCATTTTGGAATGATGAGTCGACACATAAGTAAACCCCACTTATTAAACGAGTCTTGTTGTAGTTGGGACTAACATTAAAATTCAGATTCGTGTCTTCTTTGCAAGTAGATTAACTAGTACAGCAGACAGAGAACTGGACTAAAACTTTAATTCAAGTGTATTAGTGTGCTGCTTGTGAGGCATTTATAAAGGATAATTCAGAAATGTTAATATTCACATGCAGTCTGAAATGGTGGGTCTATTCTACTGTTGCATGTGTAGATCTAACTTCAAGAACCATACTTACAACACATTTTTGCCTCTTTGTACTGTATCTGCTTTCCATAATGCTTAGTTAAAAGCCCTTCGTATTATGGGGAAACCCATAATTTGCAACTTGTCTCTTTTTTATTTATTTTTTTATATTTTAAAAATAAGTCTTTATTAAATTATTTTTAACATATATACAAAGTTGCATATGCCCCATTCCCTACTCCCTCCTCCCCCCTCCCGCACAGCTTGAAAGAGTTTAGGATCAATGCACTGTTTACAATTAGTACCTAACATTCAATATGAGGGATTTAATTACATATCTGCAACTTGACTCAACATTATCCTTTCCTTTTTGAGGTGCCCTTACATAATTTATGGAATTCACATCAATTTCCAGTCTAACCAGTAGCCCTAACTAGACATTACAAGACTGGAAAAGCAGAAAGAGATGAGAAGATGTGTGTCAGGCTTATACCTTTCATACTGAAACTCCCCCCTCACTCCTTGCATTGACAAAGACATTTTGAAGAGAGACTGTAGCCATGTTTGGCTGAATGTTATTACAATCCTTCAAACAATAGAAGCCATCATTTTATAGGAGTCCTAGACATATGGTGGCCTATAACCAGGTTCAAGTGAATATATTTATAGTAAGCTGCAAGTTGAAGTAGAAACAACAGGTAAGAGATGTACATTCCAATGTTGCCTTCAGGTTTTCCATTTTGCAACACTTCTATAAGGCTCTGTTGTATTCAAATACTATATAGTTAATTTAAAAATCCTTTAGAGCTCAAGGTAAATGCTTAAGGCTACAATCCCATTTAAATTTTTCTGGGAGTAAGGTCTACTGAACTCTTTGCTTCTAGAACTCTCACAACTTATTTTTACACTTCAAAGTGTCCTTTGAAGGATAATTTCAAGGAAGATCTTTCAAAGCTAGTCTTAAACATTCAAATTTTAAAATGCTTGAAATTTCAAATATTCCAGGTCTGAAATACTGCCAAAGTCCAACCTAACCGTATGAGAGAGTTCTGGATTTTTCTACAGTCAGCAAATAAACCACTCTCATCTTTGTAGCCAACAAGAGGGTCCTTTTTTCAGCATGCACAGGGTCACAGTTTATAAAAGTCATTTTTCTTGATATTTCATGAAACAAAGCCAGTCCATCTTTAGAGCACAGTGGGATGGATGAAATTACATGAAATACACTGGGTTGGATTCAGATGTAATCATGCATACAAGCAATGATGTTGCTACGGTTGGTGCCACCCAGTACCGTAACAATGGTGCCACCCGCCCCCATTGACATCCTCTCATAACACACCACACACAGTCCTTAGTAAAGTAACATTTGTAGTCATACTACTCATTAATTATAATTCCTGTATATCACTGAATGTAGTGACAATAATTGTGACATAAACAACTAGCAAAATTAAAATTATACCTTTAAATTACACTATCATACATACAACCTAAATGGATTTACATAGGCATAGTTTCATGTGGTGAAACTGAAAAATTGGTTAAAATTATTTTTAAAAGAAAAATTTAAAAGAACACACACACAAATAAATAATTTATAATTAATTTTAAAACATAAGGCTTCTCCTTTCTCCTCCCACTGATTCTCACCACATTCACACAATTTCTTCAATGTTTTGAAGGGATGCAGGTGATCACCACCACAGCCCATTTCTGCCAAAAGGTAGATCTTTGGGAAAAAGTGGTGTCACCCCCCATTTAGGATGTCACCATGGTGCAAGATGCATCCCCACATCCCATATTTTGTCCCTGCATAAACGATACCTTTTGAAATCAGTGAAACACATTAGTTATAACTCAAGTTCAACTGATTCCAATAGGACATACTCTTAAGTATGATAAAGCCTGGATCCAATACCCTGATTCTGAAAGCCCTCCATTTCAGTAATTCATTTCATAAAGCAATTGAATTGCCATTCTGTCATAACATCAAATGTGACTCTACTGTTAACACCAAAATTGGAGTTCCTTTTCTAATAAAGAAATCTACTCAAGAATTCAAGTATAGTAACAAAAACTTCCAGTACTCTCTCTGCCTGTGTCATTCAAAATCCTTTAGGAATTACAGCAAAAAGCATTATGGTTTGACTGATACTACTAAAACAAAACACTATCTTTTCATGACAGCATGTAATGATTCATATTGCTTGGTAAAGTCATATAGTTGACTTTGACAAGTGAACAAAAAACTTTTGACCTGTACACAAACCTTTTCTTTTCTTTCCTTTTCTTAAAAAAATCCCTCTCTCTCCATTGTTTATTTTCTTTGCTTCTGCAGTAAAACAGGCATGCACAAACACAGCAAATCTATTATAATTAATTCAATGTTTCATGCTATATTTGTATTCATAAAAGTTCCATAAAGGAATAATATAAATAATGCATTGAAGGGCATGCAAAGAAACCAGCACAAATAGCAAATGATTTTGTTCAAAACCTTTATGAACTATTTTATTGGATCTATGTGTTGAATAATTGAAAACAGAACAAAAAGAACTATAATACTACATTTATAGATGCTGTTATAATTATCCATACTGAAGCATAAAGTTATTTTAAACAGCTAACAGAAAAACATTGTCAGCTAATTATAAAATGGCTATTTTCTTCATTAAAAACCCATAGCCTTTCTAATAAAAAAGTAACAAATTAAAAATGTGAAATTATTTGATACTATAAATATCAGAGTCACTGATTCTATGTGTTGCAACACTAGAAAATAATAGCAAGGGTATTTTGTCTGAATTGTTGCCATGTCATTAAAAAGCAGTTAAAATCACTACCCAGATGTGCTGTCATTTGAAGGACAAGGGTAAATAATTGAAGAAAGCAGACTTATCAAAAGTGGGGCATCATATTTGAGAGTTCTTTCTTTCTTTCTTTCTTTCTTTCTTAATTTCTATTCTGACCTTCTCCAAATATGGGACTGAAGAAAGCTCACAACATAAATTAAAATAAAATACATTTAAAACAATGGAAAAATATAATAATAATAATAATAATAATAATAATAATAATAATAATAGTGCTAGAAGAGCCAACCACGACACGTGTGAAGGGGTCGATTAATAAAGAATAGTCCTGTGGGTGGGTGGAGTGGTCGCAATGAAACTGATATGACTGCTCCAGTTCAAATATTACATCCAGGGGTCAGTCTAGCTATGGCATGGCAAATTAAGGGCGTTGCCCTCCAAGTAAGAATTGTGCCCTCCCAATGAAATGTTCTTTGGCCCACAAAATTCAGCATCACAGAAATTGAGTCACTGAAATCTCTTGCACCCGGACCATGGTAGTTGTGTTGGCACAATTCTCATTTCAGCAAGGACAATTGCCCCATTTTGACCACTGTTTACCAACGCTATATTTTCATTACGTCCAGCAGATTTTATCAAAACTTAAA
>NC_056526.1:48432308-48437431 GCF_019175285.1 Sceloporus undulatus | reverse complement strand
CTTAACTTCATTGTTCTTTGTCATGAGCTGTATCCACACTGCTTAAATAATCTGGTTTGACACCACTTTAACTGCCATGGATCAATGTTATGGAATTCTGGGAAATGTAGTTTGTCTAACTGGATTATTTGTGGAGTATGGATACAACCATGGTAGCAGAAAAGACCATTTTGATTTTTTACATGACAATAGGCAAACATACTTGGAAAAATCAAAGAGAAGCCACTGTCCAAACTTTCTTGGCACTTCATGACTGTTTTGGGGGGTTGGCAAGAGGGAATCAGGGGGCAATAATCAAAGAAGATCACTGCCACTGAGGCCCATGTTTTGGCATAACTAGTAGCCGTGATCCATGACCATGGAGCTATGGAGAAGGGTTCCAAAACTAGCCTTTCTTCTTGGGATGTTGATATCAGACAGCTGTCTGTCCACATCAAAATTACATTGGGGTGCAGTTCTCTTATTTCATCTGTGAAAACAATAGTTATGCTTCACTTTCTATTGCATTGTCATTCATATTCTTTAGAGCTGGCCAATAAGGTTAACTGGTGTGTTGTGATTTATTTGTTGGGGAAAACCATATGTGGCTGACTATGGGGGTCTATATGGTGATAAGATATTATGGGACTACCACCACCCCCTGGTATTGCCCCTATTGATTTTATCCCAGCATCTCATAAAAGGGATTGAACAAGGCCAGTGACACCTGAACTGGACCTGCCTTTGACTGATTTCACCCCAGGATCTCTTAGGGGGTGCCCAAATTTCTGGTCCAATGACAAATTTGACTTTTAGGATTGTGACAAGGAAAAATTGGACTAATACATCTGAGTAACTACAGTGCAAGTTATTTTGTTCTGTAGAAACACAAAATCCAGCATGATCAAAGCTGTTCTACTGGAAAGAAGATGGGAAAACTGAAACCAATATATATTGAGAATCTGAATCAGGAGACATATGACACATGCATAACTATGACATGTCTTTCACCCAAAGCATCTCCAACTCAACTTTTATCTATTGCAGCACCCGCTTGGTCATTTCCTGGCTGGTGGAGGGGAGACACATGTTTTATTATAGCAAAGACACACAGTGACAGCACCCTCTAGGAGCTCTGATGGTCCTCTGGAGGTCCCTGAAAATGATGCCATTATTGTGCAGCCAACTATAGGGAAAGAACTGGATGCTTCTCTGCTGCCCTCCACCAACTAGGAAATTGCCCCTTTTGGGGTGGGGACAGCAATAGAGAAAAGTGAGGGAAGTATTTTGGTCATGACATGGTGGACACAAAATTTCATCAATTCATCCAAAATTAGTTATGATGACATATGTTGGACTTGCACCATCATATCATACAAATAATATGCCATCTTGAGTGTTGGCTGCTTGGCAGGGAATGTTTTAAGCTGTTCAGGTGCTCTGAAGTAAAGACTACAGAAGTCTTGTCCTTCTAGGTAAATCCCACTCCTATCTCTTTTAATCTGAGTTTTGGTTGGCCAGACAAGGCTGGTGCGGGGGAGACAGTGTGACTTTTCATCCAAGTCAAACTGAATAGGGAAAAAAAAGTTTCACTAATCTGGTATCTCAGCTGGTTTACATGATTTACTTCCAAAGACAGGGAATCAATGGGATTTCATTTGGCTGTAAATAACTTAAATCTCATTCATTTCAGTGGGCCTCCTCTTTGTATGACTAATTCTGGAAACAACTAATTGTTTATATTTAATTGATCTTTTTATGTTAACTAGTTTATATAGGTAAATTGTTTTGCTCTTGTCTTTAAACAGTTAATTTGATTTATCACTGTTAGCTGCCTTGGACATGATTCATGGAAAAATCAGATGTAAATATTTTAAATGAATTTATAATAATAGCCCAATTTTCCAACCACCCCCTAAAGTAGTTTTGAAACAGTGATGAATAATAACCGTAATCTTTGCTGTGGGTACCTGGCCTCTGTAATCTATCACTGATCTACAACAAAAATATCATATACTTGTTGAAACAAATAGCTTTGGTTGAGTGCAGAGCTCATACAGTGTCACAATTAACTGTGAATAATATTATCCATTTATATCCCTTTCAGATGATCAAAAAAATATTCTGTGTCAGTTCCCCATACAATCATTTTTAACATCATAGGAATCAGGAACAGAAAGAGAAAATGAATTGCTTGGATATTCTGCTGTGAATTACACATTTAGTTACTGTATGCTTTATTTCAGGTGAGCAAAATTAAATGTCAGGGTTCAGCTTCCTAAAAGGTTTTAATTAGAGCTGGTCAAATAATTCAGGGAAATTTAACTACCTAATAAATTTTAGCCTTTGTTTTTTGCCAATTGTTTTGAACAAAGCAACATCACTTTAATGATCATTCAACCTTGCATATTATTAATAAATAATTATAATTTTGTCCTTTTTTAAAATTAATAGTGTGTGTGTTCTGCTGAAAGTGGGAAAACATTTTTACTCTGTCACCAAAAAAGACATTTCTACTGTTTGAGCTAAAACAAAGTAATTCTCTCTCTCTCTCTCTCTCTCTTCCACACACGCACACACACACAAGTTTATTTTTACAAATGGTTATAGATTTCTTATTTAAGAGCTCATAGTGAGTTATCGATGCCTCCTGTACATAGGACAGAGGGAGGAAGAATTTGCCATGAGAAAAGTTGTTTTCTATCTATGCAATTGGAGAGATCCAAAGTCATCAGTATGATTGTTACATTTTGACAATGTAAAGCACTAAAGAGATTATCACATGGCGATAAGAAACAGGAGAAAAATGCTGTGCTCTCTTCATGTTTGTGTGATCACAGGAAGATTTTCACATCGTGCACACACTATACTTGTCTCATCATCAAAGTGTCATCTTAGTGCAACTTCTTATTAATGACAAAAAAGTGTTAATGACTTGCCAATAGCACTTCATTAGAGGTATCGTGAACCTGTGAAAGGCAATCACATTTCAATAGTGCCATTGAGAATCCATCATTAAACCTTCCAGAAATAAATTGAATCCCCCAGTCCCCCAGTGTGCCATTTGGCAGAATGACTTCCTGCATCACACCTGTGAGTCAGAGGAGAATTCCTTAGCAGTGAGAGATTACCCATTTTTCTCCCTCTGATCACAAATCCTCCTTGCAATGTGCAGAATGTAAAAGTGCTATTTTTACTATTCATGAATCATTATTGCTCCGTTATTGCGACACCATGTGATAGTAAGTGTTGCAATTTCACCATTGTATCATTTTTGCTAAATAATGTTAGAATAATGTTATTAAAGTGTAAATAGCCCTCCTGTGTTATTCTCCTAAAATATCCTGAAAGCGTACAGGCCATGAAATTGGTTATGTACTGGACTTCTCAAAATTAAGCAATTGTACATGCCTACCCAGAACTTTGAAATATCCTATATTTTGTATTTGCCCAAGAACCAAGGTATAACTACATTACAATTGTAACTTGATAGGTAATAGGTCACTCACTTTTGTGATGCAGCTCTTACATGTTGTTACACTTTGTAGTGGGGAGGATATCATGTGGTTCCAGAGATGGTTGATGTTGAGCCTCGTGCTCATTTGTGTCAGTGAGGCATGTTTGCTGACACAATCACCTATAGCATTCATGAGGCTTGGGGCCGAAGCATTGATATTTGTGAAATGGGAAACTATTTTTTTTTTTTTAAAAATCACTATATTTGTGTACTATATACTTAGTAAAAAGATTCATGCATTTTTAATTGTTCAGACATAAGTGTCCTCATGCAATGGAGATTTACAATCTAATCCCTGAGAAGGAATACTCTATAAATTAGCCTGAGGTAATTTGTTTGTTTGTTTGTTTTTATAATTGGTTAGATGACTCACCGAACAACCCTTGGCTGCCCCAGTGAGCTATTCTGCCAAGGGAAAATGGAAGTGCATAGTATCTATATGCAGCCAGCTTATTTTTCTACAGCAGAAGACTACTCAAACACCTCTCTCCATTCCTGGCAATAGAAATATAGCATCAGTGCCAGCAGCAGTAACAATAAGATAATAACACAAATCAATAAAGTAAAGTACTTGATGCCCTTTTGCAACACTCAAGAATGATTGCCTGAGACAAGGGTCTCCCTCTGATGCTGGAACTGGCCAAGATTATCCATTTATTGACCTCTTAATTACCATTCCTCCTCCTCCTCTTCCTCTGCCTCTTCGTTTCTCCTCCTTAAGAAGTATCTAACTAATACAGTCAGCCCTTCATATCCCACCTGTGGATGCCTGAAAAATGGGACATCAAGTCCTGTGGGTTTTAATGACATGCATGTGCTGCCATCAGGGCCATCCATGGATGCTCAGATCTGTGGATGGCAAACTTGCAGTTGGGGAGGGCAAATTATATCACTATTCCTTCTATGCTTATGCATTTAAACATTAACCAGTATTTAGGGGTGCAATTCTTCACTAGGTTTCCTCTCAAAGACAGCAACAAGTAATTTTGGAAATACTACAGTCCCAGATGACAAACACTGAACTAAGTAATTTATTTCAGCACATAAGATCCATGCAAAATGCAAAAAGGACTATTATCAAACTACTATTCTTCAATACTATGATTAAAGCACTCACATTAACTTGACATATGTTCTACAGGAAGTATGTGACAAAAGGAGGGAAACAGTGCTCCTTTTCTTAGGCCTGCACTGAGGGCCTCTTTTTCTTTGTGTAATGTGGAGAACACTTGCCTTCAAAGCTTGTAAGCTGCCTAATCAACAAACGCCATCCTGCTATCTTGTTGCCTTACTAGTCATCTACCAAGGGATTAATTTTCTTGACATAAAGTTTAGCTCTAGTGGGTAAATATTGGAGTCTTGATCTACTGAAAAAAAGAAACAGACAAACTGAGGTGGCAGTGAACAAAGAAATCGATGAATAGTGCTTTAGAAAGACACCATAATGAACCAGCTGGTTACAATGCCCTGCAGCACAAGCAAGACTCATTCAGCCCACAAAGCATCAAACTCAGCTCAATGAACCAAATTCTATCCATTTGGTACAGAGATTACTTTGTAATTCTTAGCAGAACTTTCTTTCTTTCTTTCTTTCTTTCTTTCTTTCTTTCTTTCTTTCTTTCTTTCT
>NC_056526.1:48403996-48432298 GCF_019175285.1 Sceloporus undulatus | reverse complement strand
AAAAAATTAGAGAAAAACAATATTTGGATTATATGTATGGCCAGTACATATTGGATCCCTAGCCAGAATAAAAATATATATCTCCTAGGCTGAATGGCATTATCCAAGAGACTTGATACTGGGATGATGTATGCTTATAGGAGAATGACAACAACAAGAACAAAATGAAATTCTCAGCGGAGCAGTTGTGGGCAAATCCACTTCCATAAGCATTCTGCTCTAGGAAGATATTTTTACACTGTCTAAAGCTGATCACACACAGTTTTAGATGAATTCCTTAAGCAATATAAATCAGGCCATCTTAACTCGGTAGTATAAATCAGGCCAGCCAGATTTTCAAATTTTCTCTCAAGGCTTTCAACTTCTTTGCCTCCTTTTCCTTCTTTGCCTCCTTTTCTTTAACCTGTATCTGATACCATATTGTCATCACTGCTGTTCTTGCACATGCTGTTTGCACACACAGGAATCACATGGATTACATGTGTAAATATGGTGGAGAGTGACAGTCAACTGAAACAGCTGGGGCACTCAGATCTAAAGACAAATACAATTCCTTGCCATTTCACAAAACAGAGAAATCCCTGGCATCAACACCACATATTTTAGAATAGATGTACAAATATACAGACTGTAAATAGGACTTTATAGCACCAGGTATGAGATTCAGGACAGATCAGGAGATCTTGCTACAATTGCCTGATGAATTTGCCAAAGTCATTTTTGTTAGGATATTGGATCCTAGGAAAATACACAGATGTGGGACAAAGATGACAGGGTTACCAGAGGTCACAAGGAAGCCATGATGAGTCAGCATTTGGACCATGCTGAGTCATAGGATGTGACATCATCATATGGCAGAAAGTGCAAATTCATACTGCATGGGGGGACATGTACAGAGGTTACACACTGGGAAGAGGCTGGACTAAATGCCTGAGGATGGCACATGTATATAAGGGAGGAGCCTCAGTGTACAGTGTGGGTGGATGGTGTTGTGTGTATAGCAAGAGACTGTTGGTGAGAACAAGATTTGTATACATTGGAATGATAAGTAAAAGCCTCCTTGTGAGAACTCAGCATGCTGTGTTACTTCTGGAAGTGGGAGAAGGTGTTCTCCAGCCTGCACCAAGCTCTGTGTGGTTCCTTTGGTGGCTAACCAGGTGCAAAGCTTCAGCGTGGTGCACTGTGAGTTGCACAATGGCGCTAACAAATTTGTCAAAACTGAGCCAAAAATTTTAGTATCAATTGAAATTTTAGCCCTGACCAGGCCACAGATGTTTTAGCTATGGAATCTCAAAATGCAGAATCAGCTGTATACTTCAAACATAAGAAATCTCAGGGCTATACAGATTGGGACTGCAGAGAGCACAAAAAGGAGTGGCAAAAAGCGGTTGTTTTTTGCGCCCTCCAAGGGGGTGCCATAGCTGTGGCGGCATGGCTTTATGATGCCCCTTCGGTGCTGCATCATATGAATGCAGCACTGGAGAGACATCATGATGGTCCATGCCGTGTGGACCAGTGCGCACCAAAATGGTGCTGCACCCTAACTCCACTCACAGGACAGAACAAAGTGCCAGTATGTATCTGGCCTCAGTCTTTTGGTGAGACACAAAGGACATGTTTCTCTCTTCAAAACATCTGCATAGTCGATATTTGCCATAGGCTGTTGTGAAATAGGAGAAAGATTTGTTTACTCCATAGTTACTTAAAAAAATGTCTTTTATCTTGAATCTATGAGGAAGTGTATGAACATTGGCAAGTTTCCATTTTATTTTTTTTAAAAAAAACCCAACAAATTTTGTTTCATGGGAACCAGCAGACACTACTTCAAGAATAAAGAGAACCATGCTGGACATGCTTGCTATGTCTCTGTTAATAATGAAATATTTGGGAGAGAAAAAGAGGTTACTTATTCATGAGAAAGACGGCAAAATAAATAGGGATTAAAACCAGATTTTCAGCTGCAAAGCATTCAAAATTCTCAGCCTAGATGGGCACATTTGTTAGTTTTGCTTTCCCCCACTTTCATTAAAAACTTCTGCTTTGTTTTGCTTAATTTATTAATAGGTATATCAATTCTGGAAAAGTCATTCTGAAAAAAGAGCCCAACATAATTGTCACCCATCCCTAATTGTGAGCACATTATCTTTCTAACTCATTTATCCTCATATCTTATAGGAGGCCACTTGGCCACTGGAGGAAGAGAACTCTGGCCTTGGTCTGATCCACCAGGAATGTTCTCATGTTTTCTTATGAAACCAGACAAAATGAAGTATGTATTCTTGGTGATCTAATCAGTGCTGGGCCACTGTTTGCTTGGTTGTTTGACAATTAAGATATGTCCTTTGCCACTTTTTGCTATTTGTCAGAATATAAATGGTAGAATCTGTCAAAAGATGCACATACTCTTCTGAAGGGAACTTAGTATGCAAGTCACACACCCACTTTGAAAAGTGTGGCTGTGCTTTTCCCTTTTCTAGACAATATAGTTGCTAGCATATAAAAACATTTATTGTATTTTAAAATACATTTTATTAAATTTACAACCACACAGTAAAGCAAAATCTCAATATATCAAATACCCTGTCTGCATGGGCCAGAATACTTCATGAAGGACAAGTGTTCTGGCCTTAGAGCTGCCATTATCTAGCACTCCTATTATGATGCTAAGTGGCTGTTTGCATGTATGTCCTTCTGTGCCTAGTTGCAGATTGTAATTGCCACCTAGCATCACAACAGAGGGCTAAAGCAAAGGTGATTTTTTTAAAAAAAAATAGTTATAATGGTAGGTATTCCCCAGGTTTGGTGCTGAACAGGCCAGACGTTGTCTGGGCTCTTCTCAGCAGAACCAGATTTTGTCCATGCATTGTCTTGGCTCCCTGTTGAGAGGATAGAAAGAGGATGTTTGATGACCAACCATGAAATAATGAGTCCAGACACTATGCATTGGGTTAAACAAGGGTCATTTATTTTACCTAAAGAATCTATTTAACAAATAAAACCTGGAAGAGGTCAAGAAAGGGGAGCATCCTGGTGTGGGCCCAGCTGAAGCCAGGTGTCACCCTATGACCACCCCTTAAGCCTTCCCTTAATCCAAAATCTGGGGATTGTATCCCCAGCCAGCCATTTTGGAAGGCAAACCTAAGGCACCCCCCAAAAAATCCATGACTTTGTAAGTGAGATCCAATCCTATCCCTATCCAGCCCCAAAGTGACCAGCAAAGCTCACATGGTACAGAAGGCAGGAGGGTGGATCACAACCAAATTGAAGAAGGGTTCATCTAGGAGCAACTGAGCCTTAAATCATCTCTGACTCTGCCCCATGACATGTGCCTTGATAATGACAAGCTACACTTCACTCTGGCCTCTAATCATGGAGGCCATCATAATGAATTCTCCTTGCAGTGTCGGGATTCCACACTGGTCCAGATACACATTTATTTGGTCCAAGCAGACAGGACCATAGATATTGCTCTCAGGTTCATCATAATCTTTATTGTAACCTTCTACTCACCCACCCAAATGATGCAGTCACTATCTTCTTTGTAAACAGTTATCTTAATCTGGAATGCCTTTCTAATTGTTTTGCATGTTTATTTCAAGTAGTCATAGTGATCTTCCCATTTCAAAAAATGTCTTGCCAGAACATCTAATCATGAGCCTGTGGACAAACATCTCCATCATTAGAACTGTCAAAACTGATTATTGGCCTCCATATGGCTTCAAATCTGATAAAAATTTCTCCTCTAGCTGCCTTCAGTTGATTTATTAGCACTCCAAGATTTTAGCCTCACAGATACTCCTCTAATCATTTAAATCATTTAGCACCCTTGCTCTCTTATCTACTTCTATCTTTGGGACATGCTGGTGTCTTGCTTCCAGCCCAGTAAAATTTGTACAGTAATTTCTAACTTTCAATAAGGAACAATTTATAAACTAAAATATCTTATCACTACTAAAGCAAGTATGATACAGGGACTGATATTGTTTGCAGTACTATTTTCCACCTTTTGTTTCAGGACTCACAGATACTTCTATAATCATTTAAATATATTGGCCCTTCAGTATTTATGGGTGTGTCTTCTACTGGGTTCCAATGACATAAAGCAAAAATAATGCAGCTGTTTGAATTATGAGAAGACACACTTGCAATGTATCAAGAACTTTACAATGACAAGAAATAACATATCTCCTTATCTAGAATTTATTACTTGCAGTTTCAACAGTAAGCAGGAAGCATTCCCTTTATCAAAAATATTCACAGATTCTCTGTAAAACAGTGAAATCTGAAATGTGTAAAATGCATTTCTCCTTATCTTTCAGTGCCTAAACATATGAAAATATCTCCCAAAAGTACTCAGTGTCTCAGGCTTGCATCCTTCTGAGGTCCCTAAAATGAGTTCCCAGGTAGTTGGGGGCAATTAGCTTACACATTGTAAAACTCTTAGGGAGTGCTTAGGTGCACTGATAAGCTGTATAGAAATGTATTGCTATTCACTTCCTATAATGACTTTTAACAATTTTAACCCTGCCTGAAAACCCTAAAGGCACCAGATCCCTCTGATCTTGGAAGCTAGGACAGGGTCAACCTGAGTCAACTTGGATAGGAGACTATCAATGATACCAGGTGTTGTGGCTTATTTGCGGAAGGAAATGATAACCCATCACTGAGATTATTTGTTTTTAACCTTATGGATTTTGGATCACCATTGCCGAAACAATTGAGGCATGTACAGTCATTTAAAACTTTAAAAAGGTAACAAGACCTTAGTCTTGGAAATAAAATCAGCACTGGATCTCTCTTTGCATGGCTATCACAAAATCTGCAAATAAGCATGCAAGCTTCTTTATTATTATTATTATATTGATTTTAAAAATGAAGAAAGCGAAAAGAGTATGCAAAAATACAAAGAGAAAAAACATAGAGTAGAAAATTACAATATATGTTTAAATAGTACATCTACCTAATATCGATATGTTTGTATACTTTGTGTATGTGTGTGTGTGTGTGTGTATATTATATATATGACACAGTGGAAACCTCGCCTTACAAAAATTGCCCCCTTGGATCAAATATAAACTTCACCTTCTCATAGAATTAACACGAGTTATGGCTCTTTTGTTGTCATTGAAGTCGTCTTCTTTTCTTTTTGTACAAATGTATGTCTATTAAATTATTTTTTGTGTAAATGATAGAGAAAGCCTTAATATAAAAAACTTAAATCTATATAATATTTACTGTTTCTTTTAGCTGTTAATTAACAACATAATAACCATATATTTACAATATAATTATATCTATTTTATTTCTTCCTGAAGGATGCTTTCAAATGGGCTCCATTCCTTTTCTATTCTTAGCATCAGTTTATTGTTGATCATGTAAGTTAATTGTCCATATATTTCACCTCTTCAACCTTTATTTTACATCTTCGATTCTAAGTGGTTCTTCCGTCTTGCAACCTCTTGGAATGATTAATCTTGGCTGTTATTAAATATAAATATAATTTGCCAATATTTCTTCAATATTTCTTTATTCATTTTGGATGTCATATTTAGTAAGAATAGCAAGCTTTCAAAGAACTTTAGACTAGGGAGTTTATCGCATAGGCCCCTTGAATGGGCCTGGCCATTACAAAAGGGAGGGGTGATGGGAACAGAAGGCAGTTAGAATGCTGTTTACTGCCAAGGAGAGCACCACCGCTGCTGCCGGAAGTTCCCATTGCGTTTCAAATGCATCCCCGAGGAGGCGCTTTTCAGGATGCTTAGAAGAATAGTCAAAGTCAATGATCAAGTCAAATTTGGGTTTGGCGCTAGCAGAGTATTGTAGTCCTGATGAAGATCTGTACTCAGGACAAGAGGCAACTGTTAGAACAGAACATAGGAAACCGAATGGTTCCCATTTGGAAAAGGGCTCAGACAAGGATGCATCCTGTCACCCTATCTTTTCAACTTTTGTGGAAAAACATATTTATGAAGAGGGTTTTGGACAGAGAGAGGAGGAGTGAAGGACACATCAACAATCTAAGACACGGGGTAGGCAACCTTTTTGACCCGGGGCCAGGTTGCTGTCCCTCAGACAACTCAGGGGGCCAAAGCAAATAATAATAATATTTTTCAAAAAAATTAAATAAATAAATAAACTGAGACAATGTAGGACAAAAATTTAAAATGGAGGACACTTTTTTAAAAATGGGGACACACAAAAAATCTGCTGATTTTTAAAAATTTAATATAAATGCATGTTTCTGAGCTTTCTAGACAATTGCCCCCTTGCTCCCCCTTGCTCCCCCTTTGCCCCACCTGCCCCCTTGCTCCTTCTTGCCCCCACTTGCTCCCCCTTGCTCCCTTTGCCCCCACTTGCCCCCTGCTCCCCCCCTTGCCCCCCCTTGCCCCCTTGCCCCCCTTGCCTCCACTTGCTCCTCCTGCTCCACTTACTCTCCTTGCCCCCCTTGCCCCCACTTGCTCCTCCTTGCCCCCCTTGCCCGCCACTTGCCCACTCCAGAGTCCCCTGTGTGCCTGCACCGGAGGCCAGAGGCCCCCGGCGGCAATCTGCAGCAGGGCCGGGCTGGGGCTGGTCCCTAGCCTCGGCGGGCCGCATGCAGCTCCGCGGGCTTTAGGTTGCCAACCCTTAGTAAGATATGCTGACCAACATCATAGTAGCAGAAACCTCACAGACCTTGAAAAACTACTAAGGAAGATCAAAGAGAAAGTGCGAAGGCAGGTTTGCTCTTGAAACATAAAGAAAACAAAAATCATGACCATGGAGAACCTACACAAATTCAAACTAGCAATGAGAAAATAGATATAGTAAAAGTGTTCTTACCTGGGGTCAAACATTGATAGGAACGTGGACTGGAGCCAGGAAATCAGAAGAAGAAGGAGAGATGGGCAGCCATGAGAGAACTAGAAAAGATTCTAAAAGGCAAGCAAAGATATACAACTCAGCACAAAAGTTAGACTCATACAAGCCTTGTATTCCCTATTATCATGTGATGGATGTGAGAGCTGGACTGTTAAGAAAGAAGATAAGAAGGAAATCAATCCAGGAGTATCCATTTGCAGGAGCTGGGCAAAGCAGTGGAGAATAAGGGTCATGAAGATGTCTCTATCAGCGGGTCATCATGGATCGAGATTGACGCGAATGCAGTTACCAACAGCAAAGCTAGTGATAGAGGTGTTTTTTTTAATCAATAACCAATACCCTGTTTGCTGGCTAGGTTCTCAAAATGCAGAGGACAGGTTGTGATCTCAGATGAATTACTTCTGAAAATGTTAGAAGTATGGGCGAGGGAAAGGATTGTAAGTTCATCCATGGTATATAGTACCAAGGATGAACTTTCAATCCTTCCCTGCCCATACTTCTAACATTTTCAGAAGGGCCTTACAGTCAAGAGAAGGCTCCTAGATCACATGTACTGATGACAATGGAGAATTGTGGAAGGAGAATGGAGCCGGATATGAAACTGAGTATTTTCTTTAACACCTTATAATACACGTGGTACCCCGGGATACGAATGCGCCGCCTTACGAAATTTCCGGGTTACGAAAAAAATCAATAGAAAAAACTGTTCCGGGTTACGAAGGTTTTCGGGTTACGAAAAATTTTTGGTGCTTTTCGGTGTGCTATTTCGCACGAAATCGTGGCTTTTCCCCATTAGCCTATGGCTTTTTCGGCTTACGAAGCATTTCGGGTTAACGAACGAGGCGGCGGAACGAATTTTTCGTAACCCGGGGGTACCACTGTATTCATTACAATTTATGTAATTAGCATTATATGATTTTTTATTATATACATAAACAGACAGCTTCCCACAAAACCAATGTTGCTCATATTGCTCTTCCACGACAAAACACACAATTTAATTGTGAAATTAATTGCTACTAGGAGTGTTCAATGGCCCTGTGTGATTGTTGACCTATGTATTATATCTGTTCAACACATTAAGAGGACCGTTTATCAACAGATATTCACTATGTAGTGAAGCAGGAAGCATCCTATAAAGATAAAAATATGCTAGATGAAGAGAACAGAGTTTGAAAGATTTTCCTCTCCTAATCTAAAGGTTTACAATTTAGTACAAGATTCTCTCAATACATTTTTACTCAAAAGCTCACTAACAGCTTCTCTCCCCATGAACATAAGAACATTTCTCAGGTATTTTAAAAGGTCAATTTTTCTTCTTGTTTCCTTTCATTACTATCCCGGCATGGTTATCTCCACCTTCACCATTTTTTTTCTAGTAAAAAACCATGGTTGGAACTAATTAATTACCAACAATAACTAGATATGCATACTACTTACTGGTAATTAAATAACTTATCCCCAAACTAAAGGCAAAGTAAATAAATTAAATAATAGCTGAAATTACTGTGGGATAGAGTCACTCTTTTTGCTGTATGACTGCAACTGTTAGTTAATTCCTCATGAAATAGTGGATGAGGGAATATCACGTGGCTAATAAGATGACAGAATGACTTGGAAGTCTCTCCTTCATAGGGCTACCATGGGCCAAGCCAACTTGACAGCAGTTATGAACAACAAAATAAGCTTGGTGTAGTCATTTGAGCATTAAAATTGGACTCTGGAGACCCAGAATTAAAATCCTTGGACATGTTACACTCCCTTCGCACCAGGGGAAGACAAAGGCAAACCCCCCTCTGGACAAGCTAAGAAAACCCTGTGATAGGTTTACATTGTTGTTTGTTGTTAGCTGCCCTTGAGGCCCCTTGTCCTCCACTGCTTTGCTCAGGTCCTATAAATTCAGACCCATGACATCTCTGTAAAGTCGAAAGCTTTCATGGCCGGCATCCATAGTTTTTTGTGGGTTTTTCAGGTTATATGGCCATGTTCTAGCTTGCATAGCCTGAAAAACCCACAAAAAACCATGATGTCTCTAATTGAGTCTATCTAACTGATATGTGGTCTTCCTCTACCATTCCTAGCATTATTGTCTTTTCTAATGAGCCATGCCTTCTCATTGCTACCTAAATTTCCGGGAGTCCTAAGAGGGCACTCACAAATCGTACTCAATAGGAAAATGAATTTAGCTCAATAATTCAACAACAAGAAGGCCAGCATAATTTCTGGCTGGGACCTTGGTCTATGTATAACAGTTCCAGATCCAGAGAAATCTAGAGGCAGATTCCAAACTACTATGGTTTATTTATACAAGGGGAATCAGTGCACACACAAACATTGTCACAAATGCATACGAAAACTAATGAAGAAAAGCTGTTAGAACATAGAAAATTGCAGTGTTGCTAAAGGGCAATAGTATACCGATCCTGAAGTGTGGCTCCAATATCAGGGAAACAGGAATGAAGATGGCTGAATAGCTGCCTGTAGAATGTGGGATGGCTGGCTACAGAGCTGTCCAGATGAAAAAGAACAGAGATTTTGCCCGGTTTCAGACTAGACCAATTTGCTAGTGCCAAAGCACTCATATTTATACCCAGAAAGGGGGGAAGATGAAAGGTGGCTGACAGCGCCCCACAATCAAGCACAAGTTAGAATGTCAAGTGGGTAAGAGCATATTTTTTAGCATAATTAGACAGTTGCATTGCTCATCTCCAATCATCATTTTTTGTTTATGATTATTATGAATATTTAGAGCAGGAAAAAGCTCTGATTCACTGTACATTATTTTCCAGACAAAAAGCCACATTCCACAACATACTTTATAAACCGTCTCCAAAATTATTGTAAGATATGATCCCCCAAAATGCATTATATTCTGTATCCTATTTACTCATTGCATTCATCATTCATATATGATCATGACTCACCTTGGCAACCCTGGCATAAATCTAGATCCAAATCATTACCATTTCACTTCCAGTTTTCCCACAGTTACAGGAGATTTAATGGTTGCATTTGAAATAAACTCACAGAGTAAAATGCCGAAGGCTCTAAAATAGCCCAGGGGAAAGAATAGGTAAGGTTTCTCATATATTTGGTTTCCCAAGAAGAGTTCTATACAAGCACTGTTGAAATGTGAATCCCATTAGTTTTCAGTGCCTAAAGATGGATTCAGGCTGTGCACCTCTGAACCCTACCACGCTTAATAACTATCTCAATCCCTGTTCTAAAATAACAATATTTTGCCTGCAGCAATTTAGTGTTTATAACTCTGCAGCTAAGGTAGCAAAATATCATTTTGCAATGCTGTGGGGTCAAGTTCTCAGAGTGGTTCAGGATAGGTTGAATGGTGTCAGCAATATAATTCACCAAGGATGATTTTTGAATCCCTGGCTTCCCCACATGTTCAATACTGGGGGCATCAGGTAACCAGAAAACGTCTAAATGTTTGCTTGAATTAAAATGTATATAGTTCTGAAAAAATGAATTGGTATGTGGATCCAAATTCAAAAAACAAAAACACAGTGCCCTATTCTGAAATTTTTATAATTCTCATGTGTATACAGCTGTTGTACAGAAAAAAATAAGATGCTGTTAACAGAATATAGCATTTAATAAAAAACTTGATAATTAATGTTCTAAGGCACTGAATGTTCACTTTGAGAAAGAGATAATTAGATAACTGCATATAATTTATAATATAGTATAAATCAGCAGTATAAATATAATTGCTACAAAACTGGTGAAAATTTCCCCAATATGAAATAGCCATGTACTTAGAAAAGGTTCTGCAGTGGTGTATGAATGTGACATTGAGGGAGAAGATGTCCCTGGCCTTGTCAGAATCTATCATGCTTCATTATATCTGCAATCCTATTGTACTTAGTTGCTTTGCATTCTACCCATATTATTATTTAATCTCTGTCAGCCCCCTGTGGCAAAGCTGTATCTGGGGAATGGTTGTTGGTGCTATCTCAGAGCTGACTCTAATGTTTAGGGAAGTCCTGGTAGTCTCAAAGTCCAGTGGTGTCACTAGGGGTGTGTGGGAGGGTGTGGACAACACTACTCT
Organism: Sceloporus undulatus; assembly: GCF_019175285.1. Classification (NCBI taxonomy): domain Eukaryota; kingdom Metazoa; phylum Chordata; class Lepidosauria; order Squamata; family Phrynosomatidae; genus Sceloporus; species Sceloporus undulatus. The sequence goes on along the minus strand of NC_056526.1, from coordinate 48,421,374 downwards.
TTAAATATCTGTATTTTGGCAGAAACAAGCAATGGCATTCATCTGCTTCCCTTTAAAATGCTTTAAGTGATGGTGGGAGTGGGGTGAAGATCAGTCGGAGGAGAAAAGATAGGCTCCAGAATTTTTTCAAATTTCAAATTTCAAAAAAATATTTTTAAAAAACAAATTTGAATTATTAATTTTTAAAATTCATATAAGTTAAAAGCATAGAAAAAGCTATTGCTAAAAATGTAGGAAACTCTATAGAATCAAAACCATTAATATATATATATATATATATATATATATAACCTTTATTTATAAAGCGCTGTAAATGTACACATATATTAAAAAGACAAAATGAACACTGTTAAAAGTAATTGCTTTAAAAATAGTTCCTCAAAACTTGCCAGAATTAAAATGGAAGGATTATGGAATGACAACAAAGAGGGAGAAAACCCTGTTTTGTGTTCCCATCAGATAATGTTTATGGAGATGGTGGGACCAAGAGAAGGAACTCCTGTGAAGATTTCAGGGCCATGATATCCGTAGCCAGTGGACCTGTTGTTACAAGCAAATCATGTTCTCCCTGTAGCCAACCCTGGGTGATGTCTCATTTTGGGCCAGGTGAAATTTCTCAGCATTTTTCAAAGGCAGTCCCATGTAGTGTGCACTGCAATATTTTAAACAAGCTATTGCTAAAATGTGTTACAGGTATCATGGTGGGCCAAATCAAACATCCTCAAGAACAGACACAATTGGCACACTAGCAAATCTATTCTTGGCCACTGAAGAAATCTGAGCTGCCAGGGTCAGGGTTGAATCCTGAATAAAACTAAAATTGTTAACCTGTGAATTTAGAGAGAGTGTAAACCCGTATGACACCAATGGAATATCTATTGTCTGGTCTGCTTTTCACTTTGATCTAATCTGCACTGCAGAAATAATGCAGAAAGAGCCCTTTTCTTGTCTGGATTAAGCTTCTAGTAGCCCAGGCTACTTGATTTGCCATTATTATCTGATTCAAGAACATGGTTTACACTACCAAAACTGCATGTATGAATGAAAGTATAAATGAATGTTTCTGGGCTTTTCATAATTTTTAAGTGATTTTAGAAAAGTGAATTCAGTATCTTGTAGTACTGAAATGTTGTTTATTATTATTTCATTATTTTATTCATCTGTCTCCCAGCTTTCTCATTGATAGGATTCAAGCAAGCTAACAAGTATTATAAAACAATACAGATTAAAAATACTACAAAAGTTAAATGAAAATATAAAATATACAATTCAAAAATTATATTAAAACAATTAAAATATTATAATGCCTTAAAACCATTAAAAAAAGCTATATACAAATCCTTTAAAAACTTCAAAACCAGCACCACACAACATTAAAAACTCAATCTCAACAGTTTGTAAAGGCCTAGTGGTACAAGCGTGTCTTAACCTTCCACCTAAAAAAGAACAAGGCTGGGGCCAGTCTGGCCTCTCTTGAGAGGGAGTTCCAAAGTCTGGAAGCAACAACTGAGCAGGTCCTCTCCTTTGTTTCTATCAAACAAGCCTGAAGAGAGGACAGCCTCTCTAGATGCACTTAAAACCCTAACGAGCTGGTTCAGGAGATATGTTCCTTTAAATAGCCTGGACCCAAGTGTGACAACCTCTCCTTCACCAAACCTCTTTTACCTCAATGGGGAGCCGTAGAGGGTATTACACACCCACAGTTGTCTCAATATGTAAAGTCTGAGACCACTTTTACTTATAATCAATGGGTTTACTTTCTTTGTTAGTAGTGTGGAAAATAATTCCAGGTTCACACAAGCTTGAATAAAAGAACAATAACATTTTATTTAAATGTTGGTTGTCAGTGTTTCATTTGTTACAAGATTATGTTCGCTTGTTCTTGTTACACTTGGTTTCAACTGTGGTCTTTCCAGCGTTATTTCTATATTAGCCCTCAGGCTACCTATCCCTGAAACTCCCTCACTCTGAGCTCAGTCTTAGAGCTAAGTCCTTTCCTTCCTAACTTTAGCCCTTACAGTATGTAACTTCTGGATTCTCACAAAACCAGACCCTCACTGCCTGAAACCAAAACCCTATCTGACTCTAACAGTCAGCAATGGAATTCTTTTGTCTCTGTATGTCAAAATTATATTGGCTGTCACCAGCTGACTCCTGATTGGCTGTAGCTAGCTTATTCCTGATTTTATAATTTTTATACATTTACAATGATTATATATATATATATATATATATATATATAATCTTCCTTTTAATATAATTTTATAAGTGAAATTTTAATTATTAATTATTGTATGTTGATTGTTGTTTGTTGATGTTTGATCAGTTGATCGTAATAAAATCTATCTGATTGGTTGTTGCCAGCTCAGCATAATTCTGTCTGCTCTCTACACCAAGCTGTATAGGGTTTTATAGATCAAAATCAGCACTTTGAATTTTGCTTGGAAATGCACCAGCAGCCAGTAGAGCTGTTGCAAGAAGGAAGTTGTATGTTCCTTGTAGCCAGCCCCAGGCCCGTTACAGACGGGCACCCTAGGACGGACTCAGTCCGTGCTAGAGTTAGAAAGGGGCGTCTCTTCCAGACGCCCCTAACCCTAGCATGGACTGAGTCCATTCGAAATGGCGGCAGCCGTTCGACACGGCCGCCGCCATCTTGACGTAGCGGATGCTCTGCGTCCGTATGTCACGCCCTGGATATGACGCCGCGAGTGCACAACTAGCACCTCATGGCATCACATCCGGGGCCCAGGAAGGAGCGTGATTTTCACGCTCCTTCTTTGCTGTGTCCGGGAACCGCGCCGTTTGGCTGCTGCGGTTCCCGGATGCAGCAACCGGCGGCGGCAGCAGACCGCCGCTTTTCGGTGGTCTGTAACCCGCCCCAGTTATCAACCTGGTTTCAGCTCTTTTGGCCAGTTGAAATTTCTCAGCACGTTTCAAAGGCAGCCCCACATAACCCAACAAAGTGCACATGTTTAGAAATATTTAGAAAATGTTTTCTAAATGCTTCTTCCAAAAATGCCTTTTGGATATTGCTTTCAAAAAATGAAGGTGATTCATAATGCCTTTCCAAATTTCATTGGAGTTTTTCCCCCAGCATAAAACTGGTCATGATTCTACAGAAATGCAATGCAACGAACAAAGTCATCTCTTAGTCAGGTGTGTATATTTATATGGGTGAACCATAAAATCAGAAATCTGATTTACACCTTCATTAATGGGATGTGTTTAAAAATGAGGACATCTGTTTTCAATACACGGTATTTTCTTCTGCTTGTATATATTTATAACAGTAATATATTTAAAAAGGGTTTTGAAAATCCAGATAAAGGGATTTTTTTTTTAAAAAAAAAAAGCATAAATGCTAATCTTGCTCTAGCCTATCATAAACTCAGAAATTCTGCAGAAAGTGCTTAGACTAATCACTTTATCACACCAGGCTCATAAGGTGAGCCAACAGCATTGGTATAGGAAATACTGTCTTCAAAAGTTCAATGTTGCTGCTTCTGTCCTGTCTTCTGTACGTTGGCCTCCAAAGCCCTGCTTCCCACTCCTAATCTCTTCCCAGCATGTTTTTCAGTCTGTATTGCTTTCTATTTCTGTTTCTTTTTCTTTTTAGCACATGTGTTTATGCAATGGTGCTCATTCAATGTGGGGAAGCAAAATAATAATAATAATAATAATCACAACTTGCATCTTGACACTGTGCAATGCACACTGCCCATGAGTGTTTGGGCAGCCTTGAGAGTGGGCAGTGCAGACAATGGGGTTTCAAATCAGTTTGAGAAAAAATGATATTGAGCTGCTTTTTCATGCCCTTCTGCTCAGGCCCTGAGCTTTGAGTGGGAGAAGAGATCAAATGCTATCTGTTGTTGTTGTTGTTGTTGTTGTTGTTGTTGTTGTGTACCTTCAAGTGATTTCAGACTTATGGTGACCCTAAAACAAGATTGGTTGCCTGAAAAGATTTGTTCAGAGTAGGTTTGCCATTGCCTTTCTCTGAGGTTGTGAGTATGTGGCTAACCAAGGTCACCCAGTGGGTTTTACGGCTGAGCTGGGAGTCAAACCCTGGTCTCCAGGGTCACCATCCAGTATTCAAACCATCATTCCAAATCATGTATGTTTTGACTGAGCTGGCAACAACCAATCATGGATGGCAATAGAGAGGTGATGCATTATGTTTCAATCACCGTCTTGTAGCTTGCTTTATGATCCTCTTATTTCTTTAGAGAAGGCTACAGTATAAGAGCAAAACCAAGTCAATGCATCAACTGATCTGGTTACTCAGGCAATATCAGATATATGATATAGTCACTGCGGTATTAACTCTTGCAGAAAATATTTCTATTTGACTTTGTGTGACTCGCCCCTGTGGCTATGCTCAATCCACTCTTTAAATTGCATTTCATTTTTCAATGAACAATATCTGGCAAGGCCTAAAATGTATGCTACTCATTCCTGTGGGGAAAAATGATACATGAAATAAAGTGAAATAAAGGAACTTGTATGGCCAAACTTGCAAAATAAATAAATAAATACATAAATCCTTTTTTTCTGTTTGCAGAGCCAATTTATCTTTTCTTTTTTATTACTTTATTCCTACTTGGTCCAGTGCCACCTGGCAAAGTGCCACTTTCCTGTTTGGACCACCTCTAATGCCAGCATGTCCTTCTCATGGATTTAGCAGTAAAAGCACAAACACTATGATTGTAAGGAATTATGGATGTCCTAGTTTCCTTGTTGTTGTTGTATGCCTTCAATTCATTTCTGACATTTGGTGACCCTCTCACAGGGTCTTATTGGCAAGATCTGTTCAAAAAGGGTTTGCCTTTGCCAATCTCTGAGGCTGAGAAAGTGTGACTTGCCCAAGGTAGGTGTCCAATAGGTTTCCATGGCCAAGTGGGAAATTGAACCCTCTTCCCCAGGATCCAGTGCTTAAACCACTACACCATGCTGGTGGCTTTCTATCACTACACTATTCCTCCTCAGAGAAGACATGGATAGGAGGAGCTAGTGTAGACCTTTACCAGTGCTGGCGACTTACTATAGCTTCCCATTGATTCCTGGTACTGACACTGGCCATGGCTTGATCATTTCTTAGCTTTTCCTTCCCTTTATATGCATTCATTGGCTACCTCTCAACTATTTGGAGAGGAGATACTACTGAAAACAGCACAGTTGTAGGTGACAAGTTTTTCTGCCCTCCATAACAGTTTTATCAAAAATAGCCCATTTATTTTCTACCTTATAAACAAGTGGTTGTCAATCTTATTTCCCACAATTCAATTCTTATTGACATTCAATTGTAGAAAAAGACATATAATGTCTGGCATGCTGGTGATTTCAAATGTGTCACTGCATGCTTTTCTAAAGGCTATCTCTGATGTTCAGGCCTGGTGTTCCAGGGCAATCTCTGTCACTGTCATGAGTACAAGGAAAGGGTTGGCTGACATAGCTGCAAGGGACACCTTGGAGATTGTCACAGAACAGGAATGGACAAGATACAGACTACACTATGGGCAGCATGTGGCCTTTATTATTGTTGTGTGCCTTCAATAATTTCTCACTTAGAGTGATCCCTAACATGAACTTATCATGTGTTTTCTTAGCAAGATTTATTCAGATGGAGTTTTCCATGGCTATACTGAGGCTGAGAGAGTGACATGCCATCATCACCCACTGGATTTTCATAGTCAAGATGGAATTCATACTCCGAGCTCCTGTAGCCCTAGATCAACATTCAAACCAATGCACCATGCTGGGTCAACACATGCACAACCTGCCAGAACCCTAGAGAATCTGAATTCCCTCCATTTCTTAAAAATGAGTGATTTCCAAATTAAAAAAAAAAACATGCTCAAAATATGTCAAAACCTGCAGCAGTTTTGCCCCTGCAACCTTAAAGCCCCTTATATACCCAAATCATTTTTAAAAGTTTTTTTTTAAGTCCAATAAGCCAAAGTTTAAACTAGAACTCACTTCTAGTTACATCACTCCAGTGATGAGGCCTGCCTGGGAGGATGCAGCCATTAAAAATGCCCTCTCACCCCTCTTCAGTTACCTCTCTCTCTTCAGAGACCATCTCATTCACCTCCAACCTGTTTCTTAGTGCAGGGTCTACCCTGGAGATATTTTTGTGTTGGTATCCTGACAGATTGCTGTTCAACACGTGCTTAAATCCTCCTGTGAAGAATTTCATATTTTCCCAAGGTCCCTTAAAACCTGCAAGGGACTCCAATTCCAAGCAGTCAACTTCAGATGCAACTTTTAAACATTACTGCAGAAATTGTTTCAAATACTTTAAATGTTTTTGAGCCAGGTTGGATACAGTTGATACAGAAAAACTTCATAAACTTATACTTGTAAAATAGCTCATATAAAACTATGCAATGACACATATTTAACTTGAGAATGTTACTTTTTAATGATATTGGCTGGGATGGAAAGGGTCACAGAGAGGAATTCCATGCTAAACTTGGTAAATTACCTTTTTTAAGGAAAAAAATAACTTGGTAAAGTTAGAAGCCTGGGCCTGATTATTCATCCTAACAAGCACAGATCTTTTGAATCACTTGCATATACTGTACATGAGTGTTGATTCACCATTGGTTCAATTGTAATTGATTTAGTAGATCTATTTTTCCCATTGCTCAAAAGGGACAAAATAATTACTTTTAGATACTTTCTAAAAAAAAAAAAACCTTTGAATTGAGGTACAAAATGCTAGTCTCTCATCTGTTTTATTGTTGAGTCTACAGCCACAACTGAGTGTGAGTCAGCAGCACAAGCAAAACACAAGCCAGTACTTGAACAATGTTGCATTCCACACCTCATAATAAAAAAGTTGTAGTTACATCACAGAAGGCTTGGAATTATGTCTCCTTGACATAAATTTATTAGTTCAAACTAGATTACATCATTTATTTATTAGGATTTATCTATAGATTGATTGACAATACAATAATTGATTCACTGAGTCTCCTCTAAATGGGATTAACCCATAAGATTAAGTTCATTACATTTGTGAGAAATAGTTTCAACTGTTCTGAGAGCTGTTCACAAATGACTTTTCCCCAGCCTATTTGTGGGCAGAGAAATGGAAGGGCAGAAGGAGACATAACACTCAATTTCTGAAAGCCAAGGAGAAATTCTTTCAGTGGTGACAATAGCACCTTTGCCCTAGAGCTGCTGACTCTGAAAAGCTCTAGTGGTATTTTATTTTAAAAATATCTAAAAACGCCAGGTATTTAAATACTCCGAAGATGCCAACCACAGATGCTGGCGAAACGTCGGGAATAAACTCTTCTAGAACATGGCCACATAGCCCAAAAAACCCACAAAAACCTAAAAAATAATAATGTTTGTGATGGTGGTCTAAGACATTCCCCTTACATGCCTCCAAAATAGAAGAAAAGATATGGCAGTCATAAAATGGATGTAGTTATTCTCCCTCCCACTAATATCAATGTTTTTTTTTAAAGTAGATTTTTAAAAAAACAGCAAAAACATAGCCAGACCTCCTTAAGAAATAGGAAACCCTCCACAAGAAATCTCCCCCCACTAGGATTCTTTCATTTAAATTTTAGCCATAGGTAGGAAGGGTGACCAGATTCATCTACCACGGTGTACATTATGTGATTTTATGCACACATAATTTCATAGCAGAGACACAAAGAAACCATATTAATACATTGCAAAGATGCAATAGATCCCAGTCTGCATTGACACTCCCTATTTGGTGCCCTGATGCAAACAGGAATGACAGGAAAGTGGACAATAAAACCTGCCAGTTCAAAATCGGAAAAAATAAAATGGATAAATAAATTTTAACAGAACTATCCTATCATCTAATTAGGATACAGACCGAGTTTCCCTAATCCAAAATGATTGGGACCATAAGTATTTTGGATCTTGGACTCCCCCCCCCCCCCCCCGGATTCTGTAATATTTGCATATAGAAAATGAGAAATCTTGGAGATGGGACCTAAGTCTTAATATGAAACTTATGTTTTCTACACTTTATATACAAAGCCTGAAGGTAATTTTATACATAATATTTTCAATAATTTTGTACATGAAACAGTTTGTGTACACTGATCCATCATAAAGCAAAGGCTTCATTGTCTCAGCCACCCATGAAAAAAGTTTTAGATTTTTGGAGTATTTTGGATTTTGGTAATTATGGATAAGGGAGACTCATCTTGTACCTACTCACATTAACACATTTACAAAGTTTCTCCAGCTTGTTCTTTATATATTATTTAGCTAAAGTATGGCCCAATACAGACCGCTGCTTTGAAGTGACCTGGGGCTTAAATTAGGGCTGGGGAGCATAGAGTGTCCACACGCTCCATGCTCTCCTGGCGCCATTTTGGGCCCGCACGCATTTAGATGGCACGTGTGCCAATGACATGCCTCGTATGCCACCTCTAAACTGTACAGCGCATGAGGGACATCACTGCACTGCTCCGGAGCACTAATGGTGCCTTGATAGTGGGGCGGAAAGGGGACGCGTTTGGCAGCTCCTTTTTAGAGCACATTATTACTGGTGCCATGCACTTGCTGTAGCAATGATGTGGGGCAGATAGGATAGTCTCAGTGCTCCTTTCTGCCCATTTGTATCCCCCCTATATCCCTTAATGTAGTCGTTGCTGGAGCTCCATGATTCTTGATAAGCCTAGGTCTTGTCCTTCAGTTTGCTGTCTGCCTCTTTATTCCTTCTTCTTCATTCCTCTACACATAGTTGAAAATGCTTATTTCCTTCCTCTTCAGTCTTTTGAAGACCTCAGAGACCACATCTTCAGTGATTCCAGCATTTTAACAGCTTCTTCTTTATTGCTTGCTGAATATGGCTTATTTGGGTATAGTACAATTAATTTAAAAGAAAAGCCCCATTTGTAAGACATTTTTGCTTCTCTTAATTTTTCTTTAATTGGGCAAAATGCTTTCCTATTATGCAAATTCTCTACCCAAATCTTGAGAGAAAAACACTGTAGATCCATTATATTATCTTTCAAAATATTCTTCTTAACTGCATAATGTTAAAAAGTAATCTAGACTCTTCTCTGGTTCTAAATGTCATCACACAATACACATTTTCAACATCAGAGGACTGAATATTCAGGTCTGGAGAGATATCTATCCACTAGTGCATTAAAAAGCCTATCATATCTGTTCCTTCTGCTTCACTGTTTGATCCAGCATATGCATACATTCCTCATTTTCCTTCTGCCCTCTATATTCTCCAACAATATAGCAAGCTCTTGCACAGCTTTATTCAAGGTGTGGATTTACTCTGCATCAACCATGCTTGTTTCTAAAGCTGCATTTGCTATTCCTCCCACCTCCAAAACTGTGTTTTTTAGCTACTCAATCTCTGATAAGGCAGCTCTTTCAGCTCTTCTTTGAATCCTTTCTTCTGCAAAGCAAACTGTTTTCTGAGTTCTTGTAACAGACTTGAACCCTTTTTCTCATTAATTTGAATACTTGTGGTTTCTGTATGGGTGTCTGCCATCTTATCAGTTTTCACCACCGAATTTAGCTCTCCTCTATTTATAGGCAATATCGAAGAAAAATAATCAGTAATGACATGTTCGTTTTTTCTTTCTTATCAACCCTGTTGACATTGCCTGTCAGAAACTGTTAATAAGAAAGTTCACTACAAATTCATTCTTATTGTATGGGCTGTTTTTTTCTGGTGGTCAAAGGTCAAGCAAAGACTTTAAACAGCCATCTTCAATGCCAACATCATTAGTAATTTTATTTCATTTTATTTTTATATGCCACCTTTCTTCCAGAGTGGGACCAATGCAGTTCACAGAAAGAAATTTCTATTTTTTATACCAAGCATGTGATCAATGAAGCTTCTAGTTTGAGCCTCAACTGGCTCATGCTCAGTATGTGCTGTTGGGGCTTTATTAAGCTATTTTCTGTGAGAATTATACACTTCTTTAAACAAAAATGCTTGATATATTGTGCAAAGGTTATTCAGTAGCTTGCTACCATTCTTTCTTATTCTTTCTCACACAATTGATTCCAAAAAGATGAATGAAACTAAAGAAAAGGGTATTCTTCTTTGATAAGCAGTCAGCATCCTATCCATTTTGGACTGTTTTGATATCAAGAGAGAGATGAAGTGAAGGAATATAGAGCACTATTATATTTTATTAGAAGTATTAGACACTAACCTTCCTTGCTTCCCCAGCTAAAGTATTGTGCATTTCCTAAGATGCTGGGTCACTAATTAACTTAGTATAATGGTATAAAAGTCTTTTTTTTGTTCATAACAAGAAACCACTACCATGAAGAGGGATTCTTCTAGAATGAGCTGTTCTGAACCTCAGTCTCTGTAGTGTATATGCACAGATGTTGTCCTCTTAGTAAAACAATTTTGACTACTGATGCCCTGAGAGCTGAAGTAGGAGCATTTAGTGTGTTTAAAGGCAACACACTCTGAGTCTGGCAAATAATATGCCATAAAGGTTCCCTCTGTAATGAATAGCACAGAGTTAAAATATTAAAAGACCTAAAGGGACGGGAAACCTTTGAGTTTTTTTGTCTCTTTTTGTGTCGAATTTGTGAAATAAATTGTGTGTGTGTGTTTAAATTTTTATAAAAATGGATTGGATGAATCTACAATGCTACATAAATAAATAAATAAATAAATAAATAATAACAATAATGAATTTCAGGCAAGTACACTGGCCAAAATAAGTAGGTGCAGCTGTTCATGTTCAGGAGAGGATCATACTGAACTTCCTTTCATGTATCTTAATGATGAGTAGTTTGTAAGGAAAAGAAAAGTGGTGCTAATTCAACACCACATGGTTGAATACACAGGGATTAAAATACAGGCTACTAAGGAAGATTTTCTTCCTGACATTTCGCCAGCATCACAGTGCTTTCCTTTCTCTGCCCCTTATAATCTTATTTGCTTACCCTCTCCCCTTTTTTAGCTTACTGATTCTTCCAGCAAATGTCCCAACCAGAAGAGCTTTGTGATTTCATTTACTGGGACTGATGAAGAGCATGTATGCAGCATCTGTTGTAGAACATAGGAGGGCCACCTGCATGAAAAGAATGCATGCCCATTCCAAGTTGCTTGCTCTGTTTACTTGTGTAAAAACCTTCCATCTTGTAATGAATGAATGTATCATATTCTAATCATGAATAAACTAAACAAAACATATCATTTGTCTTTGCAGTAATTTGAATCTTGTGGCCTAGGATTTATACTTCCCCAACACTGAACAACTATTACAAAGCAGGAAGCAGTTTTTCAAAAGTCCAAGAGAATAAGACTTTGGTTAAAATGTTAGTTGGCATTTTAGCCCAGTTGTTCATTTAACTAATTAACAACTTAAAGAATAACCTAATTCTGTAATTATATTAATGCTGAAATTCTAACCTAAACCAGTTACGTTAAAATGCTTCGCCTTTTCTTAGAAAATTTCTAACTTAATTAAAAATTTAATGGATTTCAATTAGATTTAGTTTAATTAGTGATAGTTAAATTATCACTTGGTTGTTTTTTTTAAATGGTTAAGGCACAACCAGTCTGTGTCAAATGACCTGGCTTATGCACTCATGTAAAAATGCAAGGAAGGTTTTTCCTGATTAGAACAATGTCCACCTAAACCAGTCATTTTTGAAAGAATTCCAGCCACCAGCAGTGTTATATTACCCACTTGAGACTGGTCAAGAGAAGACCACTATCTGTCTTGTACCTGCTGTATTACAATGTAGCTAAAATCTTTTATCTTGTTAATTTAGATAGCCTTTGTTGAAAATGAATCATCTGAATTACCATTGCCAAAGAGATTGAGGCATTCAGGCAAGTAAATACTCTGTTCTGACTCTTCCCCACTTCTCTGCCTGTCCTTTCTTTCAATTCCTTTCTTTCTCACCTTGAGAAGCAGAGAAGGTAATCATATCCCCCCTCCTCCTCCCCATCATTGTTCTCCAGGTTATCAGAAAATCCCACACCCTTTCCCCACTGTACAAATCAAACAAACACCTCTATTCCATATTCATCTATACAGATAAAAAAATTAACTCCCACTCACCCCAGTTTCAATTTTTGATGTGAAATATATAGAATGTAGCATAAGAAAAATTAGTCTGACTTGAAATATGTCCCATTCTGAAATTGTGCAAAGTGATAACTCTGTGGTTAGCTGTATTGTGCAAGTTCCATTATGATTAGTTTTGCAGGAGAGCAAAGCAGAAGAAGAATGTACAGTTTCTGACCTGCAACAGGGATGGCTGAAGCTTCTGTTTTGCAAACTTTGAAAATGAAAAAGGTTAAGCATACTAATGCAAACTTTGCAATACCAGATCCTTGGTTTCTTTGTGATATTCTAATGTTTTTCCACCTAGAATTTAATTTGAATTCATGGCCTCATCATGGACAATTCTCACTTTGATATGCATTGTCTCCTTTTGTCCAAGTTCAGAACTTGGACAGGGGAAGAAAATGATATGGCTGTCATCATTGACTTTTCTAGTTTAATTAGTGTTTATAAATTCAGCTGAAAGCTGATAACAGATTATAGGACAAAGCAGCAGCTTCCACTATCCAACATGAATGAAAGCTATTGTTCATTCCCCCCCCCCCCCCTTTCCCCCTATGTTAATGAAACTGGTAATAGTTTTGGACCCCATGCCATTTTGTCATGTAGTTACAGCTTGTCCTTTCACAAAAGAAAATTAGAAAACTGCTGAGTATTATAGATATTAACGGTTGCTGGAAGAGTATAATAAAAGGCGCCTTTTCTAAAGCATTGCCAAGCTTTCATGTCATTATTCATGAATGAGTAATGCATTCAAAAGGAGAAGAGTGCTGATCTCCAAGGATGTGGAGTAGCAAGAAGGAAGAGTGGAGAGAGAGAGTTTCATGTAGCACACAAATGCTGGGCCTATGCATATTTAATGATTTTAGAATGAAGTGAAAATGAAGCCTATTTACATGGAATGATGGTACTTTGACAATCAGAGAAGAAGATGCCTGACATCCACTAAACTGTGGAGGTCACTAGGCAGTGACTGAAAATAAAATACTAAAGCCTAGCATATTTCCACAGAAATGAAAAGTTTTCTATATATGTTGGAGGAAAAGTTTAACAAGATGGGGTTCAGGCTAGAATAGGGGTGGACAATATGTGGCTCTTCAGATGCAGTTGGACTGTAACTCCCAAGCATAACCAACAGTGAAGGATGAAGGAACACTATAGACCTAGAGACACTTGGAAACATAGGTCCAAACTTGATCTGGAGTGGAGATGGGCAGATGAACAGGAGGCAGGAGCCAGTCCTCTACCCTTTGACTCTCCAATGGATTCACTTCTCCAGAGTGCAAAAATAATTCATTTCCTTGTGTTTTTTCTTCAAAATGGCAGCCAGAAGTAATGTCACATAGGAAAACAGGGAAAGGAAAACATTTGAGAAGGGGTGGGAGATTCTGAGCTGGGTTTGGAGGGAAGGGGAAGAGGGTTCCCCCCCCACACACATTTTCATACATTTGAAAATCTTTGGGTGCACGTTTAACACAAATTTTGCCTGAAGAACATACAGATTTTTTTGGTGTGTGACTTCTTACTGCTTTGAGATACTGGGAGGAGGATTCAGGATTACAAAAAGTCCAGGGTCACATACAGCCCAGAGGTCAAATCTTTCCCACTCGTAATCTAGAGAAAGGAAGGAGTGGTTATTGAAAATATTGGAGTTAAATGTCTAACTACAATCATTATCTCATTATTCTAAGTCCTAATGATTTTAGTAAGAGTCTTTTTCCAAAACCTAATTCATATTTATTCACAAGAAAATCTATTTTTGGCTGGTGATACTTAGTCCCCAGTAGTGAAGTTAGGGTTGTGATTTGAAGCATACACTTAGCTTAGTTTTATTTCAATAGGAGCTGTGCAGTCTATAGAATGCCCTAAAGGGGTGGGTTGATGCTGCCCCTTTGATCACCAGATTGGGGCTGCAGCAACCACACACTGCGGCCCTGACCTGGCATTTTTTCAGCCCAAAAAGAAGCGGCAAAAGGGCAGTTTTTCTGCCACATCACCGTCTTTTCGGTGCTTATGTGGTGTGTGGTGTGTAAAGGCTGGAGCACTGCAATGCTGCCTGCTCTCTGGTTGGGTGGGCAGCATGATGCCGGCTTAGGGGCAGTGTCAGGGCATGTATCATCTAAATGCTATGCCCCTACTCCACCCCCAAGCTGGCATACTGTGCTGGTCTGTTTTCCCTGTAAGTCTATAGCTGCATCTGCACTGCATCAATAATCCAGGTTAATAGTACTTTAATTGTTATGGCTCAGTACAATAGAATTCTGGGAAATTTAGTTTTGACATTTAGACAGTTAGCCTTCTCTGTCAGAGAGCTCTGGTGTCACAATAAACTATAGTTCCCAGAGTTTCATAACACTGAGCCAGGACAATTAGAGTGGTGTCCACCTGGATTATTTATGCAGTGTGGATGCAGCCTATATCTGACTATTCAGTGCTCTTACTGAGATCAGTAGCACATACCCCCATAGAAAATATAGAACAGATAAAATCCCAAAATATACTTAACTTTTGCTAGTTTCTGCCTCCAAGTTTTGTGGCAAGTGTCAATCCGGTCATCTTTTCCCCAGTTTATCCCACCACAACCTCATAGTCCCTAGCTTTGTTAGGAAATATTCAAAATATGGGAGAAATAGGAACTATGGTTGGCCCAGGAATCATGATAGAAGTACGCTTTCAGTGGGTTGCCGGAAACCATGCAGGCACAGTAAATATAATTTATCATTGGTTTTTACATTTTTTAAATGTGTACTTTGTTTCAAAAGTTTTTGGACATTTCAAAGAAAGTTACCATTTATGCAGTTGTTTAGTTAAAAAACCTTCCACATCTCTGCAATAAAAGCCACCCAATATGTCCATTACTTAAAGAGTATTCATCATAAACACATTCATATTTCAGCTTTTTCATACTTACTCCTATCACAATTTGTTTCTTTCTTTTCAGATTTTATATGGAAAAAACACTGTAAGTTTAGAAGAACTCTGGATTACCTATCTGCCACCATGATGCTCCCCATGATATATATTTATAGGTTTGTGGCAAACAGAAAAACACCCAAGAGCACTTTATTCAAAGAGCACTTTCAATATTGTACCCCAAGGGAGAGATTTTCAAAATGGAGTATGAGAGTTATGATGAGCATAAACAACAGGCTCCCATTAGGAAAGTGGAGTAGGTGGGTTATATATTATGTTTTCAAAAATGCAAGACATCAAAAGAAAGTTTTAGATAGACAGAAAGATCACTATAAAAATAAAATGTATAGTATGTTCCACATATTGGATAACTAAACACCACTTGAATGTTCAATACTCTGGTTACTGGGATGTGAAAAGAAACATTTTGGCTTTCAGATACTGTAGCTGTGATATCAAGTGTGTCTGCTTTGTTTCTACAGTCACAATTTTTGTATGTAAAATAGAGGAAAGAACTGGCAAAACCATCTCTGAGTATTCCCTGCCTAGGAAAATCCTATGAAATTCATGAGGATCACCATAAATCAACAGGTGACTTGAAGGCCCATAAACACACAAAGTATGAATCCTATAGCTTCTGTCACATAACCACATAGCATCAAGGGCCATTTCTGATACCTTAAAGTAGCCTTGTGGCTACTTTTGAGTAAAGTGGCTATTTTGTGTTCTCGCTCATTTTAAGGAACAGACATCTGGCTGGCTTAATTTAATATTGTTTAGACCCATGGCTCAGAAGACTAAATATGATTATAAGTCTAAGCTATAGCAGACCTACTGGTCTGATGGAATTTATATAAATGTTGATTTATTAAGATATCATTGATGCAATGCTTTTCTCTGGGTGGGACTAAGGGGCTGTGCAGACCGGCCATTTGGGCCAGTTTAGGGGCAGAATCAGGCCATGATGCACACCCTGGCTCCGCCCCCAGGGCGGCATAATGCCACATGCCAAACTGCATGGTGCGCGGCATCATGGTGCTCATCCAAAGCTGCGTACAGACAATGCATCCCCAAAGGAACCTGCCAAGCCACATCAATGTGCCTATTGCGCCCTTTGCAGGGTACAAAAAGGAGTCACTTTTCGCAGCTCCTTTTTGCACCCTGCAAAGACCAGATCGGGGCCACAGCATGTGATTGCCGCATCTCCAATCTGACTGTAACAGGGGCAGCCCCTAACTCTTGAATTTAGACCACAGGACAGAAGTGCATAAACGTTTTGGGACTCTCCTTGGGCATCTAGCTATGGGAAGTGTTGTTGTGAGTATCTGCACTTCAAACTTTCGCATTACACTATATCTTTGTAATAAAACTGGGGAGTGCATGAAGCCTTTCAGATTGTTTCTGTGGCTTTTTTCTGTCTAGTGAAGAAAAGACGTAACCATAAAATACTACCTATATTTGCTTAGATGTAAGGATGAGGGTATATAGGATTATAGTCTGAACATACAGATTTATAGTGGCAGGAATCACTATAGTTGTACATGCGCTGGTCACCTCTCGATTGGACTTCTGTAATGCGCTCTACATGGGTCTACCCTTGTGCCAAGTTCAGAAACTTCAACTTGTACAAAATATGGCAGCCAGGTTAATTACAGGTACTCGTCGTACCGATCACATAACTCCGGTTTTGAAATCCCTTCACTGGCTGCCAATTAGTTTCCGGGCAAGGTACAAGGTGTTGGTGATTACCTTCAAAGCCCTACATGGCTTGGGTCCAGAATACTTAAGAGATCGCCTACTTCCATACTGTCCGTCCCACACTCTAAGGTCCTCGGGGAAGAATCTACTTCAGCCAATAAAATCTAGGCTAACTTCAGTCACCCAGAGGGCCTTTTCCATTGCAGCTCCGAAGCTATGGAATGACCTGCCAAAGGAGATCCATGACATTTCTACTCTTACAGCCTTTAAGAAGGCTCTTAAGACAGATCTCTTCCGGCAGGCCTTCCCTACCTAGTTCTACTCCCCATTTACTGTGACTTATGTCACTCTGTCCACCAATTCTTCTCTTAAATTTAATGAGAAGAATTAAATTAAAATTAATTAAAATAAAATCCTTGCCTCAAGAAGAAGAGCCCTCCCTCCATGACATCATCATCAGACCTGGGAGGAAATTAAAAAGAGAGGCCCAACTTCCATCAGGCCTAACTGTGAATGTACTCACTTCGCTCTCTTTAATTTTATTGTATTTTATTTATTTATTGTATTGTATTTTATTTTATTATCTTTATTTTTACTGTTGTAACCCGCCTGGATTCCTTGTGATTGGGCGGGCTATAAATAAATATTATTATTATTATTATTATTATTATTATTATTATTATTATTATTATTATTATTATT